>NC_086231.1:1540000-1762500 GCF_036321145.2 Pelmatolapia mariae | reverse complement strand
AACATGAAAAAACCCTGGACACGAGGAACATGGATACCTGGAACTTGAAATGTGGAAAGCAGACGACCTGAACGATGAACAACCGGAGACTGAGGACTTAGATACACAGAAGAGTGACGAGAGAAGTGGAAACACACGAGGAACACAGCTGACACGAATTAACATGACAGCATAGGGAAAGTAAAACTAAACACTGTGAACACAAGACTGTCAAAATAAAACAGGAAACGCAGTGAGACGTAGACTGTGACAACACAAGCTCGACACAGGGGTCAAGGGGACACGAGAGCAAGAGAGACACGTGACAAGCTGGGGAGACGTGGACTAAAACGCAGGGAGGAGAACATGAGAGCGGAGACGAGACACAAAGACATAACTGGGACCAACAAAGGTGAGGGAGACACGACAGACTCACACACTGATGATGACATAGTGGCGATATGTCTGTGAAGGTTCTGTCATCCAGGTCATCGTAGTCTATGGAGCTTGGAAAGAAAAGCGTCTGCACTTCTATTAGGTTGTTTGAAGATGTTTCATAGTGGGGAGACACAGACGAGGAGCCTAAACTCAATAGAGAAACAGAGAACACAAACACAGAATTAACTGAAGGTTAAACTCTATACTATACAAACTAGAACATAACACAAAAGGGCACAAAACTCAAATAATTAACCAGTTATAGTGTGTCTTTGATTTCCAACATGCCATTAGTGCATTAACTGCATAAATCCACAGGACTGCAGTGTTAAGTTCTCAAAGATGGTCCAAAACTGAGATAGTCTGGGACTTTGTGAGGAGGAGAAAGACACCAAAGTGGAGCAGGTTGAAGAAGCTAAACAAGTGGAACGTGACAAACATCCAGGTGCACTGCGCTGATTTAGACCACAGGTTGGTGTTTTAATGTCCACTCATGCATGGTGAACGGTAACGCTCACCTGCACAGAGGAAATCGGAAGAAGATTCTCAATTTTAAAAACATTTCCTTTAAGAAGTGAGTATAATGAGAGAGGAGATCTCCCTTACTGAAAGGAAAAGGTTACGTGACCTTTTCATTTAAAATGAGGCTGGGGTGATGGTTTAACTGAGGATTTCACCTCTTGGAGGCAGTTAGTGGGTCTGTCGTGTTCATCGCAACTGCTGGGACTGTCTTGTTTTTTGCTATTCCCCATTGACTTCCTGCTCCCCCTGCTTTCTTTCTCCCTCTTATTCTCTTTTCTCTGCCTGCATTTCTAGCACTTGAATCATTCAGTCTGCTATCACCCAGACTCCCCTGTCGTCTTTCCTGTCTAAACCTGTCTTGTCCTCTCCGAGTCTCCCGTGAGCCGCGAGTCTTTTGCCTCAATCCCTGCCCTGCTTTTCTCTCCTCTCCTGCTCTAAGCCTGTATCATTTCCTTTCTGTCAACCCTCCCCAGACTCCCTCCATCCCTCTCTTCTGTCTTTTCCCATCGCTCTCTTTCTCCTCTGGTCCATTGGACCTGTCCTCTCTTCTCCCATTCCCCATGAATTTATTGTTTTAGCTTTCACTCCTACTAAACCACAATCATCTTCTTTCCCTCCAAGAATCACTTTACTCTCTCTTTTTTCTCGTTTCCTTGCTTCTTCCTCGTTTCCCGTGAGCATCCTTTTCCATCTCTTTTTCCTCCCTTCCTCTGTTACCACCTCAGCAGTAAGTGCCACGTTAATAATTCATGCCGTCTCTAATCTTAAGTTGTAAATAGTTAATCAGCAGCAGGGCTGTGTGACACCTCCTTTTGGCCCATCGCTGCACCACACATCCTCTGGCTCTGTAATTCTCTCTCCCATTTTAATGTCGGCTCTCTGTCTGCACCTGCTTCCCCCTCGCTCTCAATTTCTGCATATTTTCTCTGCAGATTTTGGAATTTCTTTTTCACTTGTCTTCCATGGTTAATTGCTCCACAGAAGAAAATAACCCCAGGCCTGAAATTTAAACCTCTTAAATAAAAAGAGTAGAAGAAGAAAGAAAGATGGGAAGAGCTTGCATCTTTTGGGTCGTGTTGATGGCGATGCCTCTGTCTCCCGTTCAGCAGCTCTGGATGCTTTGATCTGTCACTCAGACTGGACGATGGAGGCAAAGCACAAGGGAGTCCCGCCTCACAGGAGGGCAAACGATTTGATCCTCCTCAGTGCATGAAGGTGCCTTCAAATACTCACGAAATGGCACTCTCTGTTCCACAGGGGGCGCTCTCGAGCTCATCCAGAATGAGCTCACGTTGAACAAGAATACAAATCTCTGTGTTTTGTTGTGATAGAGCTGGTAGAGACATTTGAGATGTTTTAAGGTTTCTATTGCAGCTGTGAGCATTAGCGATGTCACAGCATCACGAGTCGCTTTACAGCATCCACCGTTTGGATTTGAGAGGCCGCGGCCTCCTGATCACCACCACAACCAGCTGCTTCTTCTACTTCTGCTGGACTGTTGGAGTTATCATTTGGAAACTGGAGCCATCTTGGCAGGCGTTCTGTAAATCGACCAATCAGCACGCACTAACAAAATGCTTGTGTTTTATGGTCAAAATCAGCTTCACTGTGAGAAAAACTAAAGAACATGAGTGTCCTTTGTAATAGAAAGTGGGTTTTTTGGAGGCAGGGAGAAATAATTATTTTAGCTGTTTAGCTCCACTCACTCTCATTCATTGAGGACTATCTCCCTGCTGCGCCCTGCATGAATTGCTGCCAGTTTCTGTACAATGGAATTAATAGGAAGTGGAATAGCTCTCTTACAGCAGCTCTGGTGCATTCTTGTCATTTCCTGCTGCTAGTTAAAAAGCCCTAAAAGCTGCAGTGTTGTTGTAGAATACAAAACTGAGTCTTGCAGGAGACAAAAGGCAGGCTCGAGGTAACAGGAAGCAGGAAAAATGGGAAGACTGTTTATGGAGTGTACGATCTACAGTTTTACTTTGAAATTTTTGATTCCAAATATTAATCTCCACATGTTCCTATACGAGAAATACAATATTGCTACAAAGAGCACAGATATTTGGTGTTTGGTGCACAAATTCTGTAACGTTAACACATTTGCTTTTCACGCCTTTGTAAATCTGACATATCAGCGACTTATGGGAAGAAAAAGTAGGACACGTTTCTGCTCGCGTGGCGTTCAAAGTGAGTAGAATCCTGTAGATCGGCCCAGATCGTAAGCATCTTGATTTCATTCGAACTATTAAAAAAAGTGCAGCAAAGCAAAGATTCGCGTCAGGATTCTGGCACTTCCCCATTTATTTTCCTTTATAGTAAATAGATGGAGGACAAGAATCACTTCCCCGAGGTAAATTGCAGCTGGAATGACTGAGTTTTCCTTGTGCAGACTGAGTCTGACAGTAAAGGGAGCTTAATCTTCAGTACAGCAGGCAATCTGCACTGGAATTTATCCTTCACCAGTTGCGGCCGTGCCAGATTCACAGAGGATTTAAATCACTGAAGATCTCTGCAATTTTCACACACCGCCAGACGCCTCCAGGTAATGTTAGCCCCGTGCAAAAAGGCTCTTCTCTGTGCAAAGCCTCTGTGGAATATGAATCGCTAGTCTGTACTTTTCCTTTCATATTCTGCTAGAGGTGCAGGAAGCTAAATATGTAAAGACAACAGCACTAATATAATGACCAGCTAGAAGGAAAAAAACAAGCTGGAGGGCACGACTGGATTCACACAATCAAAGAATTATTGAGCTGGCATCGTGTTTTTATGCTCTCGCTCATCTTTGGCTCCCACCTCTATTTCTGCATCTCTTGTGAATGTCAGCATGGGCTGAATCACTCATTTGTCCAATATTTTGCCAACATCTACAAATCTATTTGTTTCAATCTTGCCTCATTCTCCACTTCTCACTCTAATAAATTCAAATTCAAATATGTTTTACAGGCACCAGTGGACACACTGCAGAAGCGATATTCTCCATCAACTCAGCCAATATTTCCCCCAGACAGCTTGACATTTACATTTTAGGGTGTCTGCCTGTCTGCTTTAACAGTATTGACTTATAGTGAGCAGCAGTGGAATCTATGAATGAACACAATAGGAAATATGCCGCACTGTGCGGCACATTTAAATATCACATTATTTTTTAAACATCTCAGCGGGCGTTCGGTGGATTAGCGCGATATTTGCTAAAAATATTCAGACTAGACAAGTTTCAAGTTTTGGTTTACCTTCCATGTGGATTAGCGGATACTGTGGAAACATCACCAGCTAATAAATCCTCCTGACTGTATTTATACCCGCCATTTTCTTTGGACAAACTGAAATAAATTGGCAGTCCTCTTTTTGGGTCAAAATTTAAATATGTCTGGAACCTTGTTCAGAACAAACACCTGAAAACTAACAGGGATCCAAGTCAACACCTTTGACTGCGGGTCATTGCATCTAGTAGTAAAACGCACCGTGGCTGCTGCTGCGCCGTTCGTAGCTGCATCAGTCAGACCTCACTTCATCGACTCCGGCTGACTCAGAGCGCTGCTGCCCAGATTTTAACCGGCACCAAGAAATATGAACATATTACTCTGCTACAGGCTGCCCGTTAAATTCCTTATTGATTTTAAAATTTTGCTCATCACTTTGAAAGCATTAAATGGCCTTGCTCAGAAGTGCATCAAGGACGTATTACCCCATCGTGTGCCTGGCTGTTTGGTTAGTACAGTAACTGGGGCTCTGACTGCAAAGCTCCTCGTTCCTTCTTTGATATTTTTTTACATGTTATTAACGTCAGATTCTGATGTATATTTACTACAAATGATGAAGAAAGGTTTACATGAAATATTCCCACACGTTGCACACCAGCTGTATCCTGTTAGATGGTGATCATCATCTTACTGGTCATCCTGTTGGTTGGTTCCCACGTTAGAATGGTGTGCTCTGGGCCTTTAACCATTATGCTAACATTAGTAGTATGATCAATCTGCGACACGCTGATCCCTTCTTATATTGTCTTTAATGGCCACGCAGTCCAATTACTGCTCTCTCTGCATGCGATTGTTCACTTCGTGAAGGACTTTAGTTCTTATTATTATATATGTAGCCAGACAGTGACAGGAAAACTGTACGTAACTGTGATGGATCGTGAGCCGGATGAACTGCTAGGTTCTGGTTTTAGACACTTTCTGTCGAGCTCTGTTTGCAGGTGAAGATGTGCAGGTGGAGTGCAGCAGGATGAAGGAGATGCTGTGCTTTAGTCTGGTCCTGTTAAACTGCTGAAATCCTCATGATTGTTTGGAGGGACCTGGTGGGTCACTGGCTCGAGTCGTCTATATGTAAAAGGTGACGTCCACATCAGAGTAATTACAATAATGTCATGCTGTAAATGTTCCTCTACCATAGCTTACTTTTTGTTGTTCCTCTGACCTTTTATACTTTTTAATTTTACCTTTACTGCCGTTTTTGTCTCTTAATGTATTTCACTTTTCCATATTTATCTCCTCTGGTCATGTTAAATCATTCGCTCTCTTTATTTAGTCGCCCTGTTTCCATTTGCCTCTTTATTCTGTTGCCTCCAGAGTTTTCGTCTTCTTGTCCTTTATCTCACCCTCCTCTCTGCCTCTTTCGTTCCACCCCTCGTACTGCTTTCTTGTTTTATCTACTTTCCTTTCCTTCTACATCTAATGCCTGAGACATGGCACTGTACATCACATGTCTGTATGTCACCATCTCCTGACAACCATGTCTTCTAATAATTATCTTTATATAGAACTAATTTGCTAGAGCAAATATGTTTTGAAAGAAATTAATGCTGACTGGATCTTCCAATTAATATAATGAGGAAAGGTTAATTAACATATGTCACTGACAGTGCATTTCATTTGTTTTTAAAAAAGCTCACCGTACAGTAGAACATGCTCATACAGTGTTATTAGATTTCTTTAAAGGTTTGTTCAGATTTTCATTAACTTCTACTTCACTTTCCCCACAGTTAAACATTTAATAAACTTTAAAGTACAAAATAAACCAAGAAACTGATTTGATAATGTTCAGGCCTGCATAGGGTGCAGTGAAAAACTAAACAGAGGGAAGTACGGCTGTGCGGCAGGCAGAGCAGGACCCAGCTGCAGGACTCAGAGGATAAGAGGTGAACTCAGAGAGGCAGCGTCACTGCTGCAGCGTGTAAAATCAAAAATACAAAAAAAGGAAAAACTAGCAAAACCTGGCAGACACGGAACTTGCCTGCTGTGACACAGAAATGCAGGAACACACAGCTCGAGTGGACGGGATGACAGAGGATAGACGGAGACGATATATACACAGGAGGAGATTAGGGCAGTGTGGACACACCGGGGAAACACAGCTGAATGGAATCAGACTGACGAAACAGGGGAAGCAAACTGAACATAATCCGGTCTTTAAGTGATGACGTATGAACCCTGCTGCTGGGTCCAAACTACTCTGTATTTATTAAGGCTGTTGTGCTTTTAACATGTTTTAATGTTTTGTATCTTGTTCTATTTAATCTCAACAAGCCCCTAAAACAGTCAGTGATCACTGTCAGCCTCTCTCGGTTTTTATTACCACTGTTCATTTTAAAGCTCAGTTTTTAAACCCTTACGATGTAACTACAGCTCAGCCCATGCAGCAATATATGAATGACTAACCTCGTATTGTGGATGGATTATCTCAGTTGTTCTCCTGACTGAAGTTTGGTCCGTTTACAGCATCCTGCCATGCGATTACATTTGTCCCTAACCATCGGGAACCCTCACGTTAACTTTAATCGAGTGGAAAAGTGTTAGCGTTCATCCTCCAGCTTCACTGTGTTTATGTTATGCTAACATAGCTGTGTCGCTAGAGATCACGTAGCACATCATTATATACCAGCTAGCCCAACTTCAGTAACCCTACAAACGTCACTGCTGTTTAGTTTCCTGTCTTCATTTATGTTGGAAGTGATAGCAGAGCTGCACGTTTGAATTTTTCAGAAATCTCTCAGTCAGAACATGCTATATCATGTTTAGGTGGAAACTAGCGAGCTAACTTCCTGCTAACTTCTAACTCTGTTAAACATCATAAATTCTGTTTTCATGGATGCCTGGATGTTAAACTTAATTGTTACACCTGGTAAAGTATCAACGCTGATCATTTTATTAAAGATGAAAGACTTTAGACAGTTTTTAACTCTCAGTGATGCTGCAGTGTTCGTTTGATTTTGGGACCTGAAAGGGAGTTTGGAAATGGAAACGTCAGATTTAAAGATTGGATACACACAAGACAGGTGACTATCAAAATAAAACAGGAAGTAGCACACAATGAGACTGACTAAGACACGTGGGCTTTACATTGAGACTGGGGATATATAGACATGAACAGACAAGAAATCAAGAACCAGAAATACAAACTCAGAGGCACTGGAAAGTAACATACTCAGGAGACAGAACATAATTAACTTCTACTTTCAATAACATCAAAGACAACAAGTCCAAAAGAAAACTGAAAAACTGGGTCAAAAACCCAGGACGTGACACTGTGCTGCACACTAAAACTAATGTGGTGACCTTGTTCTGCACTTAAGCCTTTTAAGATATTTTCTATTCACAGCAGAACCAGACTACATAATAGGGGCTGTATCGAAAAAGAATCATCAGCAGATTCAAAATGCTTTAATTCTGCAGCCATTCACCGGTAATGGATTTGTTTTCATTTACTTTTTGTTTATGAACAGCTGTTTTTGCCACCTGACTATTTACAGTGACATAATGAAGAATAAAGAAAGAATTACATGATATGATAAACATACATGTCAGTGTTTTCATACATGAGCAAAGTGAACAAGCGCCACAGACCCGGCAAAACTGCCCTTAGAGCAGCTCTTTGCTAATAAGAGTAACAAAAATCATTTTCTACCAACAGCTATATCTTTCACCATTATCATAATGATGCTTCCAAATTGCTCAGACCATAACAGATTGATGTTCACTGTAATTCTCAGTAATTTGATCTGATTGACTTGGTCCAGTTTTAAGCTCCTACACATGCATTTGAGGGCTGTTATCTAACTGTGCTCTACTCCCATTCATCATAGATATTGATATATTCAAAATCATATTATTGCCACTGACCCAATTATGGGCAGCATTCACTTCATGTCTCAAGACATTATTCGGTTAGCTTTTATTAGCTGAGTAAAACGTGGTACATTACAGCTGAAGTCTAGTTTAAGACACACAGTGACTGTCAGCAGAGGACATCTGTGGAACATCTGTCAGTGTAACAAACTCAGTCATGCAGGTTTATCCAAAGCAGCAAAGCTGTTGAGACCAAGTAACAGTTTAGTTTAGCAATTAACAAATCATAGTTTATTAAATCAGATGCTGCACTGAAGTTCAGGAATGTAACCTCCTTCTCTTGGTTAGTTGCATTTATAACTGGAAGCACTCGTGAGCTTACTTTGCACTGTTTATCTCCTCTGGTTCAACACAGAAAAATCTGTGTGACCTTAGAAAAATTGTATTTATTAGTAATGAATTGAAATCTGATCAGAGACGGGGTAACGAAAGTAAGAAGTCTAAAACTTTGTATCCACACTAATCGTGTCTCTGGGTCTGGAGACACGACGTACACTCTGAGTCACAAAATAATGCGAGTAAAAAGCCTCTGAATATAATCCACGCAGGCATTTTTTAACGGTACAATATAAATGTTACTTCTAGTAGACAGGGCTGGTCCACAGAGCGGGATCATGACAGAGTTAAAGGAACACAGAAAAAACCAACCTAGTCGGCATATTGAGCATAAAGGTGTGAAATTAGCTGAGAAGCTGCAGAGGATCCACGTTACACTCACAGCTGATTTATTTAAGGCTGAATAGATCCGTGCTTTCCTCTCCGACACCCGTTCCTCATCTGGGACTGAGAACCGACCACTCATGTGTTTATTACTGGTTTATTGGTTTTAATGTAAAATCTAATTCTTATTTATTTGAACTGAGAGTTTCCTTTGAACAGTTTGTAGATATTCTAAAAACACAGAATGATGCTGTCAGGATCCTGGATCTCCTGACCCAGTGTTTTGAGTTTCTTGTGTCTCAGGGTTTTTGTTATGATGCATGTTCTAAGTTGTCTTTGTTGCCTCAGTTTATTCTATAGTCTAGTATCTTAGTTTGGGTCTCTTGTGTTCTGTTTAGTTTTCTGAGTATTTAGTAGCTGCCCTCTGTGCCTCCTTTATGTTGGTCTCTGTGTTTCTTTGTTGCTCTGTTTCCCCTAGTCAGTCCGTGTCTGTGTTACATTTCCTGTTTTACTTTGAAGGTCTGTGTCCTACGTGAATGTATTGAATTTCGCTTCCCTTTGGTCTCGTTATGTCTGATTTCTCCCAGCTGTGCTCCCCTCCTGTGTCTCATTCCCCTCGTTACTTCCCAGTGTATTTAAACCCTGTGTTTCTCTGAGTCAGTGTCGCGTTGTCCCTCGTGCTGTGTGTTTCCCAGTGTCTCCCTGTACACTTAGAATTCTCCCAGTTTAGACATGGTTTTGTATTATTTCTGAGCCTGCAATAAAGCAGTGTTTTTGAGTTCCCATTTTTGCCTCTGTGAAGTCTGTGTTTGAGTCCTCACCTCTGCCTGCACACAGCGCTTCCTGACAGATGCAGCCTGTGTTAGGACGACAAGCAGGAACAAATGTGTAGGTGAACTTTTGTACTGTCCAAAAATGGCTTTTTGTTACTTGGCGACTACGTTCATTCAGACAGAAAACTGAAAATGAGCTGCTGAGTTTCTCCAAGATGTAAAAATGTTCG
The DNA here is from genome assembly GCF_036321145.2 of Pelmatolapia mariae. Lineage (NCBI taxonomy): Eukaryota > Metazoa > Chordata > Actinopteri > Cichliformes > Cichlidae > Pelmatolapia > Pelmatolapia mariae. The sequence continues at coordinate 1,752,774 of NC_086231.1, read as the reverse complement.
TATGAGCCATTAAGAAACGACAGCCACATTTATATTTGAAACTGGAGGTCAACTCCTCGGGCAGTTCTGAGCTGGTTTCAGCACTGCTGATAGTTTTACATCTCTCTCTCTCTCTCTGGGAATCTCATTGATCACTGGGATTTGACCATGTGCAACTTGTGCAACGCAAAGATCACCGTCTGATTTAAACAGACCTGGATTTCATGTGGAGCATCATCACTGGGTCGCTGGCTATGACCGAAGAGTCCACAGTTAGCCTGCTTAGCCTGAAGGCAGCACGTCACACATGAAGCACAACCAGAAGAGCGTTTATCTTTTTCCAAACGGTCATGGGAGGCAAACTGGGAATGTGTGCCTGGGAAAGACATCTGATGGAGACCAGGGTGAAGAGACAACATGAACTTTGGTTTGTCTCAGAGTGAGCACAGAACCAACACAATGTTCACTCTCCAGCTGCTGTTTGCCACATTTGCCTCCCTGTGACTTCCTGAGTATGAAAATCAAGGTGCAGAATGACACACTGGAACAGATCCAGCAGCAACAGCAGATACACTGAAAACTATTCAATTCAATTTTATTGATAAAGCACGAAATCACAACAGCGTTCACGTCAAAGCGTTTTATATTGTAATGTAAAGATCCTACAACAAAAGTCTCAAACTCGCAGCCCACATCACCCCTTCTTGCATATTGTATATTGATGTGAAGAAATATAACACAATTTGTCCCTTGAAGTTATTTTTTGTTTGTTTGTTGTTGAGTGCAATGTTAAAATAAGTTCTTTAAAAAGCCAAAAATGATTTAATATGAAGGCAACATGAGCAGAGAGCACGAACATGCTGAGGGGTCGGCTGTGTTAGCTCCGTGAGACGGTCACAAACTAATGTGGATCCTTATGTCTGCAGTTTGATTTTGTTAACCTCTTAAGCCCCACGCCCCCGGTACCGGGGGCAAAAAGGAGGAGATCACGTTTAATCGGTTATAACACGGGTTGAGAAATATAAGTCCAGACATGTGTGGTATCCACAGAAACCTCAGAATCTCAGCTAAAATGTCATATAAACCATTTCTACAACCACCAAACTCAACGAAAACAAGCCATGATTAAACGAGCAGTTACGTAAATGCGCACAAGTCCGCTAAACAAACAAGGCGAACCAGAAATTCTTCAGATTTCATGTAACCGGCTAAAGATAGGCTGGTTAGCTTCCAGGGCTATCACTGACTCCACACACCAAGTTTCACCACGATCAGACCAAAATTCACTGAATGAGCCGCAAAAGAAGACCACAAAAACACACAGCGGCGCAAATGCGCTAAGACAGAAATTGGCTTACCGTCCCGATTTCCTCCGTTATTTTCGCCGGTAGCCGGTAGCCACGTGATTACCAGTAGTTACCATGCCTACCTAGCTGCATCAGAGTCGTTTTCTGTCAACAACCTCCATTTTAGACCCACCTACAGACACGTGACTGGACAGACGCCACATGCAGTAAATTTGGGCCCACGTGGGTTTTGGCATTGCAATGTCTGATTGGTTGAAGTGACGTGAACGTGGCATCGTTACTGTGAATCTATTGGCTCAAACGATTAAAAAGAGGTGTCAATCACGCAAATTGACCAAAAGAAACCAAAGTTACAGCCCCTCAGAGTTTAAAGGGCCAGAGGCCAATCAAGGCTCTATGCGCACGGCAGAAAAGGGCCATTACCATGTAAATGTATGGTTAATTCTTCAAAAAATATATTTAAAAAAAAAAAAAGCATTTTTAGGCCTGTTAATAAAATTTATTAATTTCTGCTCTTTAATACCAAAAAAAATCAACTGGCATGGTGTCCAATTGTGTGCCAAAATTGGACATGTTTGTACAACGTCTGGATATTCATGTATTGACAGCGCTGTAATTTTTCACTGTTTCACTTTAGAAACATAAATCTTTGCACAGATGATGTTTATATGTTGGTTACTGAATTTCTGGAACCAAATGTGATCTGAGGCATATTTTTAAAAGGGTTATATGCTAAAAATTAAAAAAAAAATTAGGCGAGGATAAAATCTACTTACTTTTTCTGTGTTCCAGTCTCAGTAACTTTGACACAGTAATATCTGCTTCAATATTTACACCTCTGATGAAATTTCCCAAGTGTTAGCTTTTTGATACCAAGATTGTAAGGACAGAGTTTGTAATTGCAGAGAAATAATCAATTAAATTTGGGCATTACATTTTCGAGCAGGAAGCTCAGAAACCCCCTTGGGGCGCTGCCACGTGTGTGGACAGACAGAGAGGACCAGTGTGGTTATTTGGTAGTTAAAAGGGAGAAAAAAGATTTGTCTTGTTAAACAATATTTCAAATTAAAAAAAACATTTTCAGAAATCTTTGTGGATGTTTTCTTGTTTGTGTTGTGTTTTTTGTACTACTTGAACACTAAAGTCGTCCAATGAGATGACAGTGTCAGCATTGGCGTTGGAGACCCCGGTCCTACAATAAAAGTGAAAACCCCGACAGTCACCAACAATGACCCTCTTTGAGCAAGCACTTGGTGACAGTGGGAAGGAAAAATGCCCTTTCAACAGAACCAGGCTCAGCGTGGTGGTCCAGTCCAGAGGTGCACAAGACCAAATCAGGCAAGGTTTCTGAGTTTCGGGCTCTGTTGTCGGGCCACTGTAATGTGTACATGTTAGAGGGCTTTTTGGGGGTTATTGGCACCCTCTTGTAAGAATCTGGATTGCAGATAGGGGGCAGGTGCTAACAAGAATTTATTCTTCTTCCTGCTCCTTTTCATCCATGGGTGCAGTGTTATATTAATGGGAAGGAGGCTTTGTATGTAGGAAACGAAACACTGTTGAACCATGTGTGAAATAAATAAAGAAATGAAATGAAATGTGACCTCGTATGTGGGTGAAAACAATAAGGTCAGTAAAAATGCTTCAAGCAAACAGCTTCTGAGTTTCCCTTCAGTCAGCCTGAAAACTAACATTCAGAATAATTTATGTGAAAAATCTGCTTTGTTGTTTTCTGCTTTATTCTTTGGAAAGCTGCCCTCAGCATCACTTAGTCTCAGCATCCTTCTTCAACATGCACTCGACATATTTGAACGCTTAACATTTGAATCCACCTCTAAGTACTTTCTTTTTGTTTTTGTGAAACCAAACCAGCGAGCCAAAAAATGAAACTGAAAGAGATCGTAAAGTGAAGAACTCAGACACAGCTGGTGGTCTGGATGATGAAACTGGGTTTATTCATATTATCTCAATATAAACTGACAATTCGAAAGATGATGAAAAACTAATATAAATGAGTGGCAAAAAAAGCTGTATTTAATTTGAGTCACTTCTCGCTAATACCTCACTCAGCACATCATTTCTCCCAGAATAGGATATCTCATCTTTACAGGCAGGCTTCCCCATCACAGCAAAGCAGCACTGGTGCCAAAGTCCCTTTCAGGAAACCCCACAGTGGAATAAAGAGGCCTGCTGTAGCTACCGGGGGGGCGGGGGGCACCTCATCCATAAAGGTTTTATGGGTTTTATTTTCTGCCTTTACTGCATCAACACTGGAGTGGAGAGAGATCAGATAATAAGGTGAGCTTGACACAGAGGGGACAGACGGGAGATAAAGAAAGATGAGGAGAAAGACGTGGAGGTGAAAGAGAGATGGAGGGCGGGGGAGTGGAAAATGAAATATCCTCTTTAATGCCGGGCTTCAGGTGAGTTGAACTTGAATGAAGCGTCTTTAATATAAAGTGCAAGTTTAATAACCTCGGTGATGAGCACATACTCGCTCAGTTCCTTTATTATTCATGGCAGCCTTTCTCTTTGTGCTCTGAGTTTAGTCACAAAAACTGCATTACACTGGGGGAAAGTTCTCTCTTCTACTTAATGCTGTAAAATAAACACGATTGAGGCTGTTATACTTATTTGAATGAATTAAAAATACTACAAAACAATCAATCTAGGATGCTGTGAGCTGGAAGGAGCTAACTGTGGAAATACTTGCAAATACACAACCACAAAAACTACACAACACTGAAAGAATCAGAATGAATGAAGCTCAGACGGTCACAGTCTGAGTCACACCACAGTTAGCTGTCCTCCGTGCACTGCTGAGTGAAGCAGTGACGACGTCGGCTGGTTTAGAAATTGTGCGAATGTACAAAATTAGACATATTGTTGCCTTTGTGAGGCTCTCGGTAATTAGTCAGTTGGGTTCAGTTCTGCTTTAACAGTTGAGCTGTAGGTTCATTTTAATAAGTGTTTTTAAATCACAGATTTAACCAGAGAAAGACTTCAGCACAACGTCCAGCACTAAAAAAAAAATGAAGTCAAAACCTGGAGTTCCTCTAATGTCCAGCAGAGGCGCCAGCAGTGGGCGAGTCCCCAGAGTCCACATGTTTATAGCCTGATACAGAAACTGTTTTGGTCACAGTTATTGGTAAAGGGGAAACTGTGTCTACGATAGAAACGCCTACATTATGCTGCTAACACAACTTCTGTGTAGACAGCATGCTAACACAAAGCTAGAACCCAGATTGATGATGCATGCAGATTTCAAATTTCACCTTCAGTGGGTCAGCTGTCAGTCTGCAACCTGCTCGTGTTTCTACGGCAGAATCACCGTAGCGACCACTTGGAAGTCTCTTTGTGCTGGTTTTCATCTTTACTTTGTGTTGACGGCTTTGTGTTCGTACGTAAACAACAAAGTAAAGGCTGCAGGTTACTTTCTCTGGTGAGTAATTAAGTAAGATACTGCATTACTTTTAGGAGTGGTAACAAGTAACGTGTAACAGTGAGATGTGACATATGCACATGTCACTGTTGCAGGTTTGCATGGAACTAAACGTCAGAGTTTAGATTTAGAAATGATTCTTACAGCAGCTTCATCAGGTGAAACAATCACCTCCTCTGATACACAGAAGGAACACAGCGCTCAGTGAGTTTAATGAGCCGTGAACTCAGCGTGTACCATGATCACATTAACCCCGTAACACTCGGCCGCTAACTGACAGTTATGTTTAAAATGGCCTCGACAGGACTCTGAATCAAATCACGATTGTTTGAAAGGACAAAGCTGCTCAGCTCCAAGGCTGGAAACCGTCTTCTGATAGTAACAACACGGCGGTGAAGGTTCCTCCTGTTGTAACAATAAAAACTTTGTTGCTAATTTCTCTCATCTATAGAGAACATATTTGTCCAAAGAAGAAAATGTATCCGTTCTTTGGTTCTGATAAATGTTTCTGTGTCTTTTAAGAGCAGAAGTCGTACTTTGTAGCATTAATACTCAGCAGCTCGGCTCTTTAGAGCACTGACTGTTGCTGAGAAAACACTTTTAAGCTGTGCTGCTAATTTGGTGAGAGCAAATTAAATGAAAACAAAACACCATTCTCACCATTTTCCACTAAAGCAGAGTACAGAAGCTTTTACTTCAACCGGTATATCACTGCCAACACACACACACACACACACACACACACACACATGTCTGGTTTGCTATCCTCGTGGGGACATCCCATTGACATAATGCTTTCCCTAGCCCCTTACCCTAACCCTAACCATTAAAAATGACTGCCTAACCCTAACCCTTACCCTAAACCTAACCATAACCTAATTGTAACCCTGACAGTAAAACCGCATTTTGAGTGTGAAAATTGCTTTCAACCCCGAGGGGACCTGGATTTTGGTCCCCACGGTGCAGAAAGTCCCCACCAGGATAGTAAAAGTCAGATTTTGGTCCCCACCAGGATAGTACGAACCCGTACACACACACACACACACACACACACACACACACACACACACACACATGTCTGGTTTGCTATCCTCGTGGGGACATCCCATTGACATAATGCTTTCCCTAGCCCCTTACCCTAACCCTAGCCATTAAAAATGAATGCCTAACCCTAACCCTTACCCTAAACCTAACCATAACCTAATTGTAACCCTGACAGTAAAACCGCATTTTGAGTGTGAAAATTGCTTTCAACCCCGAGGGGACCTGGATTTTGGTCCCCACGGTGCAGAAAGTCCCCACCAGGATAGTAAAAGTCAGATTTTGGTCCCCACCAGGATAGTACGAACCCGTACACACACACACACACACACACACACACACACACACACACACACACACACACACACACACACACAGAGTGCTGTGTTTCAGTCAGCTGTACTTACTTTAATGACCTGTAGGTGGGGATGTGTCATTGAGTTCTGTCAGTACAGCATCTAAGCTCGGCTGCAGTGAAAAGAAAGAAAAGAGGGAAACAAAGCTTCGTTGTGTCGTTCAGACTTCTCGGCACAATCAGGTTTATGAGTCCTTCAATGTGTTTTCTGAGTATACGAATGGATTTAAATCAGATCCTGTGGCAGCCACTGAAATGTCAGTTTTATTGTAATAGCAGTGTCACACAGTGAGCACTGTTCTGCTCATTTCAAACTACTTTCTTTTCCATGGACTCTGCCAGAGTAGTTTTGCATGATTCACAGATCAAAATAATAATCTTAAAATAAGCTATTTTAGTTGTCCCCCTCCAGCTCCTCACTAAAAGCAGATGGGTGTGGCTTCTGTGCTGGGTGGGGTTATCTCCTCACCAGGGATGGACTGGGACAAAAAATCGGCCCGGGCATTTTGACTAGAGACCGGCCCACCAGGTATTAAAGCCATAAAGCCTTTGAATGAAAACAGACGCTGTTGTGACAGTGATGTACACTGTCTTGTTGGTATATGTATGATTTCTATACATTTTACATCAGATAAAGTCTTTGGTTGTAAGATTCAGATAATTATTTATTAAATGAGAATAAGAAAGAAAAGTATTTCTTTGTGCCCCCCTCTCCCTGTTAATGCCCTACCTGGCCCCCTGGCAAAACTTTGCTAGACCCGCCCCTGCACAGTTACCAGCTGTCAGCTACACAGAAAAGGATCCTGGTGTTATTTGTCTCTCAGAAACAGTTCATAACTTCAACTCATTCATGTCACCTAAAAGGTAAACCTGTTTCTCCATCACCTGTTCAGCTCTGATGATTCAGTAAGGACATCTCCTGGTTTCATCTTCATGTTTCCCTCTCACCACATATCCAAACCGACATCATGACCAGCAGCTTTACAGCTGTGGCTCCAGCAAACATCAGCTGATGCTAGAAATTAATATTAAATAAATTCTAACAACAGCTGATCAAGCTTAAACGTTCTGCTGTTGTTTAGCGCGACATCTGCTGGTTTCCTCAGTTCACCTGATACTCGGACCGGCGGCCGCCTCGGGTCTCTCCTCCTCCTGCCTCCACTTTCCCTCATCCACCTGCTGGCCTCTGTGGAAGCTCCGTCATAGCCACCACCAAACAACTGAGTTATTTTTACACATCGACCAGCATCTGGCCAATCCACCACCTTTCACTGTTTATACCGTTACAAAAAAAATAAAATAGATAAAAATCATCGGCCCATAAAAACGAAAAATCACCATCGGCCCGTCCAACTATGCTCCTCACTATGACATCATGCAGACCCAAGAGAAGAAAAAAACAGTGATAATGATAGTGTAGAGCAGCCTCAGCATACACTGAGCTCATTATTAGAACCACTGGGACAGAAGATATATGACAGAAAGTGAGGAAAGCATTTCTTATGTTTTTGTTTGATTCCACTGTGAAGATTTGCTGGTTTTAATTTAAAATAGATTTTTGTTTTGGTCAAACTGGAAAAGCTGTTTAGTATAAAATTATCTTTAATCTTGTGATTCTGACTCCTCCTTTCTTCTTTCTCTTCTTCATGTCTCGTGTTCACCGTCTGTTGCTTTGGATGGACGACCCCAGGTATTCAAGCTCAGCCCACCTTACCTGCCTCTGCTCCCTGCAGCTTCACAAAATGCTGTTTTTGACTATTTCAAGATTTTAAACTGAATATTTAATTGATGTATATGTTTATACGGATTAATAGAAAATGGCTTAATGCTATGAGGACAGAAAGACAGACGTATAATCATAATATATAACTATCAAACAAATAATGGCTCCTGTGTGTCAGGTATTTATCAGTGTAGGGATCTCAATAATTTAATTTCTTTGAATAAATTAAACAGATTTATACATGATACTGATCTTCAGTTGTGCAAAGTTTGTGTGATTAAATGTTCAGACCCAAGAAATACTAAACCTTGTGTAACCCAGCTGGAGAAACGGGTTAAAATAAGATAAGCTTTATAAGGTATTTGTTTAGTTATGCAATTGTTCTTTTATTTGATTATTTTATTGTCACAAGAAGTGATAATGTGAGAAAATGTGTTTATTTCCACACTTCCTGCTGTGCTTAGCAAGCGCTTTTATTTTGAAGTTTTCACAGGAAGTTGTGTGTTTATATGGCGTATTGTTACCAGTTATTCGAGGAGGAAAAAGAAAAATCCGACGCTATCTTGATTAGCAGCAGAAACTGTGTCGTTTACGGAAGCAAAGCTTCATAAAAGTTGTTAAAAAGTGTTCAGAAGTTATCGGCTAACATTTCAATAGTGAGTTGAATGTTAGACAGAGCCGCTGAAATCAGCAGAGGTGGTGGCTAAGCTAATAGTGTTCCACGTGTCTCGGTAAGCTAACTGATTTCTGTGTCCAATGATCGTAACGATGATGCTAATCATAGTCGTTAATGCACATTTTTCTACTGTAGCTGTGTCCCAAAACGTCGGCTGCATCCTCCGGAGGCCGCATTTGAAGGCCGATTACGTCACAGCCAGGCGACGAAGGCTGTCCCAATTCGTCGACTCCTTCAAATGCGGCCAACAAATGCGTCCTTCATTTACCCGAATTTGAAGGATGGGTCCGGTGTGTCCTTGGCGGCACACCATATCCCAGAATTCATAGCGCGGCCCAGCCAAATTTCAGCTGCCAACAATGGCGGCCGCTACTAAGTTTTAAAATTAGTCTTATTAATCTTTCTGGGTCGCAAAATAAACTTTTAACATATTTTCAGTCGAGAAAGTTGCTGTGTAAATTACAAATATCTGCTTGGTTTATCAAGACATCGTATATTTGCAAAACTGTGCCGACGTTTTCGGAGACGTCTGTTACCCACCCGCTCGATAGCAAGCCGGGGGGTTCAATGGTCACTCCAGCCGGCGCGAGCAGCGGACCTCCGGCTTCATCGTTTTCAGACCCTCGCTCTTTCGCTACTCAGGTTAAACATGATATATAAGTCAATCGGATAACATAAAAATGTAATTGTTTGCCTTTTTCGGTGTTTTATTTGTTCCGGAGTAAATCGGTTTGGCTGAGATCAAAGTTATTAGATTATTAGATTAAATAAAACTTTATTAATCCATCGGGTGGGTTCCTCCGGGATTTTCACACAGCTGAATAAACGTTAAACAGAAAACTGATTAAACAGAAGTGTGAGCCGGTTGAGAATTTATGCCTGTTATATTTTAGATAGCAAGGAGCAGACGGCCGAGTTTATTAAACTCCACCACAGCGGTGACGCAAATCTGAAGGCTAGACCGTCCCATTTCACAACCTCGCTCTTCCGGCCTTCTGGGTCTGCGGAGGACCCGGCTCACGTATACCGCGAAGCCCGGGTCCTCCGAAGGATGCAGCCGACGTTTTGGGACACAGCTTGTATGTGCCATGTCAATGATGAGCAGTGTTGCCAACTCCTCAGTAAGGAAAATCGCTATTGGCTGTCCTAAAAGTCGCTAGAAGTCGCTAAATGACGTCATCACCTAATTTGCATAATTGGTCATGCTAATATAATTGTAACCTATGTTGTTGGAGAGAGAAATAACATCGTGGAAGAGACATAAAGTGAGTAAAAAACGTCCTAAATGCATTTAGAGTTTATTTAGAACTACAAATTAAATTTCTTTTAGCAATTATTGTTTTTTTTTATGTCACAATTCCAACCCTGCTCCTTTACCCGGGCTTGGACCGGCAAAAGTGACCCGAAATAGGCACTCTGGTGGAGTTACTTTGTGTGTGTGTGTTTATAAGTAGTTTTAAATCTTGTGATCCACAAAACAGCATAAGAGTAAAAGAGTAAAAGAAGAACTGACTGCGTTACAGCACCCGCTGCTTGTTGAGAGTAAAAGCGATACGCGCTTTCACGTCTTTTTTTAGCGACTTTTTTAAGAAAAAAAGTCGCTGGGGGGGTCTGAAAACTCGCTAAATATAGCGACAAAGTCGCTAAGTTGGCAACACTGATGATGAGCGATTGTGTTGTGAGGGAACAAATGCAATTTGATAGCTTTTGTGCCGGATTTAGTGTAACGTATGTTCTGAAGAAATTTAAGCTTTAACATTTGTATTTCATTTGTCCAATAATTGTGTTACGTGTGTGTCTATTGCAACTATGTTGGTTAGACAGAAGTTCTAACACGAGTTACAATTTAATCTGTTAACTGAAGAGTACCACAATTTTTCAGGGTGTAAGTAATTGCAAATTGCAGTTATTGTTGTTGAGTTTATGATTAATTTGAATGCTGAAATAAGTGATAGATGAGAGACTATAAGCCTGTTTTTAAATACAGGTCAGGTCTTTTAGTGAGCTTTGAGCTCCACGAGAAAAGACCAGTGATTCCGATTGATGGCGAGCCTCCCAGTGTGATTTCCAGGATCCAGATCTGCACAACCAGTCAGACGGCCAATGGTTTATCTGATTTCTGGTAGGATTCCACCAGTCACCCCGACTGGCAACAGTGAACAGACAAAAAGAGTGCACTCTAGACTATAAAAACACTAAGTGTGAAACTTCACTGGACCTTTTTGCTGACTGACGGATCATTACAGATCATTCCCTCATTCAATCTGTGCTTTAACTTGACTGACCCTCTATAAACTCTGAGGAACAAACTGAACTATAAGGTTGCAACCTAACAAATACTTTCAAAGGGACAATTTCAATGATTAAGGACAATGCATTTTATTTCTATTTTTATTTTACGGGCCCTAGTTGTTGGTTTGCTGTGAAACTGTTGTGAAACTGTTACCTGTTGAAACTAAAGTCACAGTTAACTGAAATCTTTGTGTGTTATGATTATTCGCACTCATGTCCAGCTCCTCCCCGAACCTAGAGTGAGGTGTACTTACCCAGGAGTGGGTTACTCTTGGATTTGGAACAATACTGCTGGCGCCCTTTAAGTCTGAATCCAGATTTGATGGAACAAAAAGAAAACTAATATTTTTCCTGAGAAAGAATTTCCTTTCAAAGAAGAGAACATTTGACTGATATCACAAAATGGAAACAAATGGATGCACTTTGTGGAGAGCAGGAGACACTGCGAGGCTCTTTCATACATTTCTTTGACTTGCTTCATTCAGCGGGTGACCCAGAGACAAAGTTTAAAGTTTTATTTCACCTGAAGAAGAAAAATCCTGAAGGCAACAAAGTTCAAGAATTCAAACTCATCCTTCAAGGTCTGCAGGAGAGACGGAAATCTGCCTCAAACGTCCACAAATATCTGAGCTCGTCTTCATATTTGCAGCAACATAAATTATTTGCCGAAGGTTAATTTGCCGCCTGCGGTCACGTGACAGAACCGCTCACGTGCGGTTGTAATGTTTGGTAGGATAAAGGTTGCCATGGTAACAGCAGCACTCAGAGAAGATAGATGAATGAATTTGTGATTCAGTGACAGCTGCTCACACAAGGAAAAGAAAAAAAATCAAGCCAAGTGAGAACTTTATGAAAAATTCTTTTTTAAACACTTTTCAGTTTTTTCTTTAACAAAGGACCCTCCATGATTAGAAATCATCACTGAGGGCTTTGGCTGTGGTGGGCTTAAATCAGCGATGAGGAATCATATTCTTCTCCTCTGATATCTGAGGAATATCATGCATGTTGTTCTGTAGCTGCACTGCAGCCTGACACTAATTAACTCAGTGGATTAATAACCAGGTGATGCAGCTGCACAGCTGCACTGAGGTAAACTTAAACGTTGTTTTCCTTCTTTCGTTGTGACTCCACGATGATCCGGCCGATCGCATCAGTTTGTGGATGTCTCCGGTTTGGTTGCGAGACAGCGACAGCACATGTGAAGTTACTGTAAGCACTTGGAGAATTTATCCGTCACGTTGGGGAGGTTCAAATCTGTGGCTAGTTGGCATCTTGGAGCAACTCCTGAATTGATTTAGCCAATCATATTTCAATCTGTTCTCAATGTGTCCTGGGTGCGCTTTTCAGTTGGCTTTTCAGAGAGCTAATCAGCATCATTACATAATCTCATCAGGATCAATATGCATGAAAAACAAGATGTAAATAATGGAGCAGGAAGACATTTCTAAGACTTTGCCCGAGTTTCTCTGCAAAATGAAGCAGCTGTTTTTAATATTCTGCTTCAGACGTAGTTCATTAAAACATGCCTAGCTAATGCTAATGATGTCATTCAATTAGTCTTATTTATATTAGCAGCAGTCCACAACAGTCCACAACTCCTGGAGCTTTTTATAGCAACGTGAAGACGCTAAAGTGTGAGAGACAAAAACCAGAATGGATGGAAACCGTACATCTACACGGTGTATGAAAGAGTGCATCATGGGAAGACCGCCTGCAGAGTGAACCTGTAGCAGGATATCTAAGCAACGGCCCGAGGTCACCTGACCCAGGCTGAGCTGTGGAGGAGGACAGAGACTCAGACCTGTAGCGTTCTTTGTGAGCTGCAACCGTTTCATTCCCACGGCGGCTCTCGCTGTAGAGCCGTGACCTTCAGTCACAGGACAGACTCCTTAACAACAGGCCTGACTGCCAAACACTGTATATCATTTTCAGGAATTATTCAGCCATATATTTAAAAGCAATAATTTATTCTGGGTCATTACCCCTGTGCAACATTGAGACATGTTCTGAAGGACCTATAAAAGATTCCTGGGAATTCATGACACTACTTTGCCCCATTTATTATACCAGAGTAAATCATACAGCAGTAATGGTGATCTAAAATCCACTTTGCATTAATAATATGTGTGGAAAGCAGAGAGGGTCATGATGATGAGCGCGGGGTCAGTGAGGTGCACGTGGCCCCAATTACCCCGTCCTCTCTGTCTGCCTCTGCATGTGCAGGTGAACGAGCTCGGAGCCTCGGACGGGCGGCGGACGGATGACGTCACGCTCCATGAATGCAGCAGCCTGAGAGCTGATGTTCACAGAGTCATCCTCTGTAATCGTGACTGTTTTATTTCTATAGTACTTTCAGTTACTTAGCAATGAATCACATTTAGGAAAAATCCATGTCTCACAAACAAGAACGCACATAGAAAACCTGAAACCGTGTTTGAAATTAAAGGACACGCAATCGTTACAACTAAAGAATCTGACACTGTTATAAACAAAGTTCCTGCACATGTCTGAGGAGAGACGCTGTGGCAAAGTTTAGCTGCTACAAGCGTGTTCGCTTAATGTTTTAGAAAAACCTCAGGAACAGCTGGGAGGCCCTGATCAGCAGCTCTGGTATAATTAGACTGTCATGAACTGAGGTTGGTACGAGAGCTGGACCTAAAAGCAGACTCAGTTCGCTTACTGAAAACCATGTGCAAGACTTTATTTACAGAAATAATGGGAGCAAAACGAGGAAAACCAGAGTGGAACAGGAGCCGGAGCAAACGAGGACAGCTTATAAGGTAAGAGAGCAGGAGAGTAAGGTGAATCTGGCTTACACGCAGGCCAGACTGAAGAGTTTCGGGGAGGGTTTTCATGGGACAGTTCAGGAGAGGAGCAGTGCGAGGGGAGGAATGGTTCCCTGAGGTGCCAAGAGTGTCGGGGCTGGAAGGAGGACAGGCAGGTGAAGCGGCTGCATGATGATTTCCTTCATGGGGGCTGATGACGGAGGTGGAACAAGCGCTGGAGGGAGAGAACAACAGGTGGTGAGTTCAGGGGGAGATGATGCGAAGACCTGTACACAAGGAAACAGAGAGAAGAGCAGAGCTAGACGAGGCCTAGTTACTACAGGGCCTAGTGACTGAACGCACCGGCGATGAGTAGTAGGCAGCGCTGGCTTAGATAGTCTTGCTATAATTGACGGCTGATGGAGCTCAGCAGGTGGCTCCGCCCAGAAGAGTAGCCAGGGAACCATCCTGATGACGAACACGAAACCCCCCAGCTGCTCCCACGGGCATAGACCTGTTCATGTAAAACTGTGTGTGTAACTGATTATATTGTACAATGAATTCTAACCTTGGGGTGGTGCAGTGCGTACCTCCGAGGACAGCGGCTCCTGGTTCGAATTTCTTGGTTGGGCTTCTTCTTTGTGTCTGGAAGGAGAACACAAACTCCACACTGAAGTCAGAGTTCCTGGGTTCAAACACTTGAATGGTTAAATGTCTGCAGGTTAGATTGTGTGGTCTGTGTTGGCCCTGTGTTGGACCTGTTCAGGACGTACCCCACTCATAATGTGAATTCTAAAATCCACCGAAAGCCAGACATGCAGCGACGGGCTAGTTTTAGACTTCCACACTCAGAGGTGCACCTGAAAACTGAGTTACAGTAATCTAGGCAGCTGAAGACTAGTATTCGTACAGTACTAGAAATACTAAGTTACTGGCTGATAACATAAAGCGTTTAGAGCCAGAATCAAATGTTTGTGTCGTTGGTTTATTAAAGAACTGATAGAGGTCACAGACTGACCAATAGGAACTGTGAGAGAGCAGGAAGTAGAGTGTGGGCTTCCCTGCTCCTCTGTAGGGTCCTGACTGGAAACAGCCAGATGGGAATGATGCCCCCCGAAGTCGCAGTGAACAACTGACAGGGAGTCAGTCAAAAGCTCGAGGTAGAGCTTTACAATCCCGATCTCCTCTGTAAAAATAAAATAGTCTTTAGGGAAACATAAGGATGGTTGGTTACTGGAAAGCTTCTGGTTTCTGGCTTGCAGTCCGAGTTCTGCTGACCAACGATGTTTGAGCGGCTCACGTTGCAACCAGGTGTAGTCCATGTTGAATAAAATGGGGGTTTGCTGGAACGCATTCTCTCCTGCTATGGAGAAATAATTTAGCATTGTATGGACCTCCAGAAACAGGTGCTGTAAAGTAGCTTTGGTGATGTTTGAGATGTGTTTGCAGTCTTTGCTTCTCCTGGAACGACGTCAGCAGATAATCTGTGGAAATGACCTCAGACATGGTCTGATCCCGGCAGTCACAGGATCACCAATGTAAGTGGCTCCAGAGATTTAAGCACATATGATGACACTGTGCACTGAACTGTTATTGTGTTCATCCGATCCCTGATCAATGTGCTCGATGAAGCATCCACGAGGGAGGATTGATCTGCAGGAATGTTACAGCTTGCCAGATTTTACTGCTAACTTTTAATCGTTGCTATTAACCTGCTGAATTTTACGAGCCGACCTGCAGAGCCGACTGTCGCTGACATGCAGCTGGGAAAATTGGACTGTAATCAGACTGACGATCTGGCCAACAGAAACAAAAGAGTGTTAAATCTCATGTGGCTTCCAGTCCCAATACAAGACATTTGAAATGAAAGTGTAAAAGGGTCAGAGTGAGGATAAAGGCCCACAGGTTAACATCTAACAACTCCCCCACAGAGTCCAAACGGCAGAGAGAGGAGTAAATAACACGGTGAAGAATGCTGGAAGACAGATTCTGCTGTGAAAATATCAAGTGTGTTTGATCATCAGGCCTTCCACGAGGCCTCCCAGACGAGAGGCAAACAAATCCTGTGACTGACAGGTCCTCAGGATTTCACTAAAACCAGTCCTGGACAAACATCAGCTAATATCAGATATCATATTCCAAACTGGTTTTTGAGACTATCGCCTGGAACGTGGTATTAAAGGATTGCTTTGAACTTTTAATTATTTCCAAGAAGAAGATATTTGATCGGTTTGCTGTCTTTGTTGTTAGCAGAATTACTCAAAATGATATGGGAATAAAACATTTTGAGTGAACGTCCAACTTTTTAAATCCTGGATCCAGGAATTTTTGGAGGAACTTATACACAATTGAATAATAAATATAAAAAAGAAACACTGGAAAATATTTTATCAATGTGGACGTGTGCATACCTCTGGCATCGCACCACAAGAGGTTTATACCAAAGGCTCTGTGACAGTTTGCGTTGACGGTGCAGACCACTGCAGCTCCAGAATGCAACCGTGGCTGCGGCTAAGGTCGCTAACACCGATGCTGTCACCCAGCTGTTGGCCCAGACCAGCCCGAGGATCATCCTGGGTACCAAGAACCTAGCAGAGGTTCTGTCTGGCCATGAGCAGATTGTGTATGCAAAAGGTGTCCCGCTCATGCTCCTTCACAACTACACTGCACATCTGCATAGAGATCAGCAGAGCCTGCCACCTTCAGCCGTACTCCGACTCCACATAAACGGTCTAAAAGCGATAGAAGGAAACGGCAGGACTGTGAGCGCAGCTTCTCAGAGCAGGGACACAATTAATGAAACGTATTATAAAAAGAAAGCCTGAAACTAAATGCAAATTCAAGCTGTAAGGCAGATATGAGACTCAAACAGAAGCTAGCTGTTCATGATCATGAACTGAAAGTGGACAATGTTCTTCCTTTCCTTATTTCCTCATCCAGCAGTGGATGCTCATAATGAGCACGATAAAGGATTTTAATAATGAGGCGATAGCTGTGGCTGCAAAAATCCTGTAGACGTCTGTTAAAAAATAGCTTTGTGGAAACACTGTAAACACCGAGTTTAAGGGCTCCGTCACTTTTGGGGTAACAATGAATAAAGGATGAAGTCTCCTTTGTGGATATGGGTCATATCCTGTTTCAGAGTGGAGGATTATCTGTGGAAGAAAACTAAACAGGATGCTCATTGGCTAATGAGCTGTCTGTCAGAATGCCTTAGCCAATGAGAATGTGACTTCAAACAAAGCAGATGTCCTTATATGGTCACAGCTGTGAGGGCCCCTCCCACCAGCTGTTTAAACTCTGTTTGGAGGTTGCAGAATAATCAGGAGAACCTTGGCTTAAATGGAGAGGAGATAAAGTCAGAGGATAAGCTGAGGAACTGCACCGAGGCTCGGTTTAAGATAAATCAGGATTACTTTGAGCTGTGAATCATACAAACCTACGCTAGTAAAGTCTAAGTATAAAATTATGGAGCTGGAAATAAGCACATCTCATTTTAAAGGCAGTCAGTGGACCCAGTTTGATCGGCCAGGAACACCAAGAACGGGAAGCACGATGGCCGGCTTCCTGTTAGGGTCTTACTGACAAACAGTGTATGTCCAAGATGCAAAAACATCCAAATCTGTTTTTAAAGGAGTGAAGGCAGAGATGTGCTTATAGATCACTGCACTCATTCAAAATAGAGACGACAACAGCTTCCAATATATATTTGCCATACAGCTTAGAAAGGAGCATTAGGTCTATTTCTGTATCAAAGTGTCACCATTACCAGAGGTGGAGTACTGAGTGTTTGTCTTGCTCTTAAGTGCTGATTATTCTCAGTAAAAATGGAATAAACAAGCGTCGCTTGTCTCTGTTCTTCTCTGAGTGTTGCAGCCTTGTCGGCAGGCGAGCGCAGTCAGCTCTGCCTTTAACACAGCAACACAAATCCACTGGGCAAATGTACAAGCACAAGGTTTGCAGTGAGTTTGCAGTTTGTGCTGACCTGTTGTGCGCAGGGGAAGATTCATTTTAGAAAAACAGCACACGCAACCTCACTCCGACCTTGACTTTGTTGTGACAGGAGTATTTCAAAAGGAAAATAATATCTGAATAAATCACATGCAGCTTTCAGTCTTCCCTAGTGGAGACAAAGCAGGAGGTCAGAGGAGGCAAAAACAGGCCAAATTTGTTGCTTTAAGTGGATAAAAACATCCAAATAAGTGCTCAAAGTTTGCTTCACTTACTTTTTTGCAGACACAGATTTACACTTTTAAAAAAGCACAAAAAGGTCCTGAAAGATTAAAAACAAAAGAGCTGATTTTGTGTGATGCGCAGGCTTTTTGCAGGAGGTTACACCTAAAATATGTTTACTAGTCATGTCGAGTCGGCAGCCTGTCTGCGCGCTATTTTTCATCTCCACTGTAATGCAAATAAAGTGAAAGAGCTTCCCTCAGCAGAGAGGCTGAAAGGTTACATCCTCAGCGAGCGTTTTGCTCGCGTCTTCAAAGCATGCGTACGTACACACCGCACAACACCGAGATGCAAAGAAACACGTGCGTGCGTGGGTGCACAAGTGTGTGCACGTGCTCATTCACAGACTCGCATGCCATAAAGCTTGCGCGTGCACACCCCTGTGCACGCACGTGTACACACACACAACATGTGCTCTGCAAAGCAAAGATGCTTCTGACTGTGTTAAACAAGACCTTAAATCATCTTTGCCAAACGGAGGGATCAGAGAAGAGAGAGCGAGGGGAGAAGAGGAAGCGATTTCCCTCGCAGGCAAAATGCCATAATAAGTGTATTGTTTTTCAAAGTGAAAACCTTGAATCCAAGTCTCATCTCCCTGGAGATGCAAGAGGCTTACTCTTCTTAGCTATTTGCAATTTCAAATAGATTTCTGTAAGTGCGTGTGTGTGCGCGCCGATGCATCTGGGTAGAATATGTGAGAGTCGAATTCTCCGAGACAGAAATGGAAGATGGAAGCAAGGGAGCATTGAGGAGAAGGATGGGAGGGGAAAAGACGCAATTATATTCTCTGCTTCATTTTAATGAAGTGCAAAAGTAATTCCCTTATTAAAGCTGCAGTAATTGCCCAAACAGTCTTATTATGTGACAATCATACTTAGAACAAACTGCAGTATGAAATTGTGAGGGATTGCAAATCAAGGCCAATAATTTTTTGCAAGAAGATAATTCAAATATATTTTGTTTTTATTTTTGGAACAGAATGGGCTCTTTTGCGCCGCTCTCGTCTCCGTGTGTCGAGCTGTCCTTTCGCCTCGCTCTGAGTGTAACAGGCAATTATACAGCAGGAGATTTGGCTCATGTTCCCCAAACAGCCGAGAACGGGCCGCGCTCCACATAATGTAATCTCCTTGTCCCAACTCTAATCTGGACATTAGGATGAAAATGTGCTACTTGGGTAGTTTTACGTAACGGTTTCATCTTTAAAAGTTCCAAGAAGGCCGCTCCGTGTAATCGCACTCTTTGGATATATTTCATCTTAATGCTCCAGTCACAGGATTTCAATGGATGTGACAAATCCTAATTCTGAGAAGTCTGATATTTAAACTGTTGCTGGAATAATAATCCCACATTCGGTGCTGACAAAAGCTTATGCATCGCCAGGTTCCTCCCAGCCCGCTTCAGCTACTTCTAATTCAGTTCGTTTCTCAGAGTGACTCCCAGCAGCCCCCCGAGAAGGCAAACCTGTTGAGTTCCTGCTGTAGAATATACTTGTAGGTTGAGAGCGCAATTAGTGACGGTGATTAAACGTGATAGAAAGATTATTCAGGTCCCCTCGTGCCCCTCGCTTAAAATTCGACATCTCGTGGCGGTGGTGCCGAGGTTAGGAGAAATGATTTCCTTCCTTTCACTGATGGATTTCTCTGCGCATTATTTCAGAGCGCTGATGGAGGACGGTGGTGCTTAAAAGGAAGCACTTGCTCTTTGACTGATGCCAAAACCATTTATGGTGGATGTTTGCGACGGCTGGAAGATTTTCTGCAATCAGGCTTCATTGTAATTGCTCCGAGGAACGAGAAAAACACCTGGCAAAAGAGCAGAATGGATTCAGATGTGCGCGGCGCGTTTCCTGATGTAACTCGAGTGTTTGGGTGAATCCAGCTTGTAAAATGCGAGTCGCAGAAAAGCTGCGGCCCCGAGCGTGAGTCTGAGGCTTACTAACAGAGAAATCGACACCTCGTTTAGCCCGAACGTGCTCGACCTCTTACGGCCCTTACACAGACTGTATATAAGAGATGGATGGAGCCACCGTCGCGTTTTCCACTGGTTTCTGCCATTTTTAAGCCACAGCAGTGACATTTTGGTTTTTTAAAGCCACAGGTGAAAACAGAGAGTAGACAGCTAATCTACACAGAACCAACAAACAGACACACAATAAGGGAATATTAGAATGATTTACTCACAAGTTGTTACAGCTCGCCGTGCTGGTTAGCACCGTTGCTTCACATAACAAGGCCCACAATGTGGCCGGGGTCTTTCTGTGGGGTTCTCCCCAGGTACCCACAGTCCACAGACATGCAGTGAGTGGGCTCAGGTTACTGGTGATTCTAAATTAGCCATATACATGAATGCGAGTGAGGGCGGTGACCTGTCCAGGGCGTACCTCGTCTCTGGTCCAGCTGGGACAAACTCCATTGCTCCTGTTTTAAAAGCAAGTGGACGTTAAAGGAAGTGCAGCTTTTTGGCGCTTCCAAATAGGGCTGGGCGATATGGCCTCAAATTCATATCGCGATATAATTTGAAGCATGTGCGATAACGATATATATCACGATATATTCTTTTCTTCTGTATAACGTATTTCCACACTATAAGGCACACTTAAAATCCTTTAATTTTCTCAAAAATCGAGAGTGTGCCTTATGTATGAATTCTGGTTGTGCTCACTGACCTTGAACCGATTTTGGCGTGTAGAAATCTGTTAAAAAATGTTTTAGAACAACTTTGGTAAGCCTGCTGATGGACTGCTTGATGGATTGTCAGAGCATTACGGCTGCCGTAGTGAGGAGTAATCTGGGTCCAAAACTCCGTCCCCTTCAGGTCCCAAAGTCAAACGAACACTGAGAGTTAAAAACAGTCTAAATTCTTTCATCTTTAATTAAATCATCAGCGTTGCTGCTTTATCGGGTGTAACAATTAAGTTTAACATCCATGCAAACATGAAAACAGAATTTATTAAATTTAACGGAGTTAGAAGTTAACAGGAAGTTAGCTCGCTAGTTTCCAGCTAAACATGATATAGCATGTTCTGACTGAGAGATTTCTGAAACTAATTAAAACGTACAGCTCTGCTACCACTTCCAACATAAATGAAGACAGAAAACTAAACAGCAGTGGCGTTTGCAGGGTTACCGAAGTTGGACTACCTGGTATATAATGTTGTGATAATGGTTGTAGCCGCTGTGATACTTTCTACCAAAACAGGCGCAGCTTGATGACATCATCAACATGCGCTATCGCGATAGAGCGATATAGTCAAAATCTCTATCGTTGGCCAAATCTATATCGTTTCTATCGTATATCGTTTATATCGCCCACCCCTACTTCCAAACCAGGACGCCACTTTCGAGCCATCGAGGTTGCCGCTCACTAAAGTGTTCCCTCGTCTCTGCTGTTCTCTAAAACCATCATCATCATCAGATGATGCAGATTTCTTAGACCAGTTAAAGTAACTCAAGATTCACTCCAGAGCTGAGGCAGCTCTGTTGCTTTTCTAATATCTAAATAAATGTTCAGAAATAAATTTATCATGAGGCCTCAGTGCATGCATAAAAGCAGGGCAGCTGAGCATCTGCGGTTAGTTCACTGTCTGTAGTAATAGTAGGGTTCACGGATTCTTAATGAGCACTGCAGAGTGGAAGTAGGTATTACGTTACTCCTCAAATCACATAACTGATTTGAACAGCATCAGCGGACATTTACATCCAGCGCCTCTAATCCAGCCTGACTCCAATAACTGCAGCGGCCTAATCAGTTTAAACAGCTAGATTGGAAACCATTAACAGTAAAGAGCAGACAGCTCAGAGCCTCTCCACGTGGCAGCAAATATTACAGCACTGCCATGACTGCGAAGCGGACGGTTAACAAATCAGCTAAAAGCCAACATGAAAAATCCAGCGTGTTTAAAGATGCTGAGGATAAGAGTACAGCTCGCTCTCAGCCAAACGCCGTCAGTTAACAGATGTAAGCGATCCGGTGATAACATGCAGAGTGAAAAAGATTCCCCAGTACTCCATATGAAGGAGTCCTACTGTTTTAGGCCGTATGTAGCTGATGGCGGTTAAATTAATCGGGGATTTAAAGGCTAGCAGTGCATTGAAGTCAGTAGAAGTAATTTGAGGCCTGCATGAGGTCTTTGAGCAAAGTCTGAGCACTTAGCTGACTCAAATTATCCACATGGGACAAAATAGAAACGTGTGATTGTTTTATAGAGACGCCGATGAAAATAAATCATAATTAGCATTATTTAAGGCAGTACTGAGATCACTTTGCTGACTTTGGAAACACCATGTGTTTATTGAATTTGTGTTTTAAACCTGAAGTGGACATATTCCACTCACTCCCAGCTCTTTATTTTCATCCTTGGACTCAACCAGAGCAGCTTTGCATGATTCACAGTCCAAAATAATGCTTCTTTACCTCTTCCTGTCTGAAACAAGCTCCATCCCCTTCACAGCAACTCTGCTGTTATTGGCTACACTTAGGCTACGTTCACACTGCAGGCGAAAGCGCATCAAATCCGATTTTTTTGACCCTATGCGACCCATATCCGATCATGGTATGACAGTGTGAACGGCACAAATCCGATATTTTCAAATCCGACCTGGGTCACTTTCGTATGTGGTACTGAATCCAATACATATCCGATGTTTTAGAAAGCGACTGCTGTTTGAACGGTCATGTCGCATTAAATCCGTCTTTTACGTCACTGACACAAGACAGACGCCAATTATCAGCGCCCGAGAAGACATCGTGAAGGCTTCCTGGCCATCCAGTGTAGATGTCAGTGAAACTGTTGGGAAGACAACGTTGGAGAAACGTGAACATTTTATTTGTACTGTATAATCTGCAGATTCTGACAGAAATCTGCAACTATCCTTTGAAGCACCGCTCCTCTAAAACAGCAATAAGGATCATTATTAGGTTATCTACATTATTATGTAAATAACAAAATAACTTAAAGCAAAAATTGGGAAATGTAAAGTCCGAAGTCTTTATATTAAGGCCATCAGTCAAACAATATTGTTTGCTCTGGGTCTAAACAGAGCGCGTTGTGTGTGACGTCTTCTTTTGCGCATGCGGGCCGCTTTGAGCGTTCACACTAGAGCGCGTTTGCTGTCGCATTTTATTTGTAGTGTGAACAAGCAGACAAAAAAAATCGGATTTGATCAAAAAATCGGAATTGAGCATTAAGACCTGCAGTGTGAACGTAGCCTTAGTAGCAACATGGGGTCTGACTGGTGTCTCTGCTGGACGGTGGAGGAACTGCAGTGGATGAAACTTCTATGTTGGCTTTATTTTTTTCAGCTCCAGAAGTTTCTGCTGAGCAGGCAGCCTTTAAACCTTAAACATAATGAAACGTAAGGCTGTCGGTGCGAGATCAGCACCAGATTTTCCACTTTCACCGCCAGAGGGGAAAAGGCTGTCCTGGTAGTTCTTGCAGGTAATCTCGCAGACGGTAGAGTCACAGCTTGGGCTCCTCAGCCAAGACACACACTAAATGTCTCATACTGAGCGTGATCAGGATTCAAAGAACACATAAGACTAAGCCCGGTCTAAACTTTCCCCATCAGTTACTGAGGAATCCAGTATGTGGTGTTTTTATTGTTGTTGGATGTTGTCGATGTGACGCCCAAGGTGAAACCCAAGTTTAAGAAAACAGAAGAACTGAATTCGTGTTTCAGGGTCTGACACTTTTATTTTACCAACATCGCCGCTGTGACAGTCCCAGAATCACTCAGCAGCACTTAACCAGGGTTTATCTTTAATGGCTGCAACTACTACAGCTCACAGGTCTCAGATCAGCTGCAGCTGATTCACAAATCTCAGATCTGTGACGACAACAAACAAACACGTCTGATGCGCTGCAGGAAGCAGCGCCTGGACTTTTTATACCACGTGGACCAAATGTCCTAAAGATCGACTCCGACTCCGCAGCATCTGTAATTATTACTCATCTTTATCTTCCCTTTGATTTTACCATAACTCAGATTTAAATGCATCATTTTATGTTGTTTTTTTCTTTGCTGTGTAAGTTGTATTTAAGTGACTCTGAGTGCTGTGTTAATGATCTTGCCTTTTGCCACAGCTTTAAACAAAGAGAAGTATTTTGTCAAAATAAGAATGATATGATAGGAAACACAGCCAAAGCTACAGATACTGTAGTGGAAACCAGAATCAAATAAAAATGAAATAATAAAAGAGAAACGGCTCTTTTCAACAGACAGGAGCACAAAAATAAATCATTCCTGAGGGAAACTGTAGTTTGTCACATGTAAGGACATGTGTCATGAAGTGAAAATACTCACAAATTTCTCACAAATAGTAATTTTTATGTACATTTATTTGATAAGATACAGTTTATCATAGTTACAACACGGAGGATGAAAGAGAAGAAAGCTGCAGAGTTTCCAATTTTGAACCTGATAAGTGGACATGAACTAACAGACTCCCTTTGCTTTCACTTTGTGACGTGTGGCTGAACTGAACTGTGGGCCCGGACCTTCTTTTCGAGAACTCTGTGAAGCACGGTGATATAAACAATAAATAATAAATCATATTCCTGCAGAAGTGGACGCTGCTGCAATCGTCATCTGACATCAAAATAGAGAAGAAGAAGAAAAGTGATCACATGTGTTATTAGCAACATGGATTTAACACATGGGAACAACACCAGCTTACATAGACAGTCAGCTGGTCGAGGTTGGCGAGGGCTTCCCATGATTTACTGGGTGTTGCTTCTCCTCACTATGTGTTTACGGCCCCTCCCTGAGCCTGGTTGCTTCCTGTTAAAAGGGAGTTTTTGCTTCCCACTGTCACCAAGAACTTGCTCAAAGTCATATGATTATTGGGGGTTTCTCTGTGTTATTCTAAGATCTTTATCTTACAATATAACGCACCTTGATGTGACTTTTGTTGTGATTTGGTGCTTTATAGATAAAACTGAATTGGATTTCTCAGACCATGATGGAGGAAAGTTCATAGAATAGAACAGAATAGAATAGACCTTTATTGTCATGGTACATATACAATGAAACTATGGGTGCTCTGCTCCAGCTGTGCAGGAATAAAATCTAAATATTAGAAAACAGGAGTAAATAGCAAACAGGAGAAATATATACAGAACAAGAGGAAGGCACACAATGGAGAACAAAGTACTTGGAGTTATGAGCGCTTTTCAAACACTGAACTGAAACTGTAAAGGTGTGGTGATCACTAATCCAATAGGGTTAGCGCCATTAGCTTCACTTGTGACAAAGATACAACCTCAAACTTAAGGCCACCATAAAGCTGGGAATTTGACTCAGTATGAGAGGCCAGTAGACTGCCAGTACTGAAAGCTAACACCTGTTGATTTAACACAAAATACAAATACTGACTGATCAACAAGTTGACGATCAGCTTAGGCCAAGATTACACCAATCACAGCGCACACCTCTTTCTTCTCTTCGGTCCTTGTCTGTTATCTGCAGGTAGGTGCTGCAGGAAGGATGCTTCACACCACTACAGACATTTCTGAGATGCTTACAGTCATACCAAGGACACTGCTGGTAAGAGTGAGAGTCACACTTGATGCATGGATTGTAAACAGTCAGATGAAGTCATACATCCTAATCTAACCTAGCCATGAGCCCTATGAATTGGCTGACTGGCTCAGATTATCCTGTGAGTCTGGACATGGATGCAGGAACTGACACTCAAACAAAAACTACCAGAATTTTAGTCTCTTAAATTTCAGCTTTTGAAGTCACATCTTTACAAAAGCACAGTAATAAATATGTATTGTTTTTATTAAAAGAAAAGGTTCGCCCTTCTCCCTACGCTGCCATGTGATCAGTCTCTCCAACGCTCACCTGTCTACTGCAGCGAGCCTGACCGGTCACTTTTATCACGATTACCAGCTGAGTGGATAATTGATGACTACTTTCATTTTCCAGTGAGGTACAGACCTGTGATGCACTAACTGTGCACAGGGAAACAGTCTGTGAGAGAAGCTTCTTCCCTGTGGGTCCATTTTGTTTTCAAACCTGCACCATCACAAAGCATCACACACACTGGGACACTTTACCCTGTTGTACCGAGCGGCTGGTTTTACTAAGTGTGACGACCCACTGCACCCTGCCTTCCTTTTGGCTCATGTGTGTCTTGTTTGCAGGCATTGGAGAGGCGGAGTTCCTGTTTACAATCAGTGACACTAGCAACACCTGGGCCAGTGTGCCAGGACTCTATATAAAAAGCCTTTAGGGCATAGTTTTGGTTGGCTCTGAGACTCTGGCTGCGTTAGGTTTGGTTTTTGCTTTTGACACTATTACGTGCATCATCTTCCACTCATCCATTCCTTCACACACTACTGATGGTGCTGATTACACACACCACTGTTTGTTCTTTTAGGGTTTCTTTTCTGTTTTATTTGTTTTAAAAGAATAAAGCAGCTTGGAATACATTCCTAACCATGTCTGGGGTTTTCTTTGTCATGACCGTACGGCCCGGTTCGTGACATAAGCCATTTAAAATTCTTTTCTGCTTTGTTCTTTTTGAAATAACAAAACAAAAGACCAACAATTGATAGTTTTATTCAAATTGATACTGCTTGAAAAAAAGAAAAGAATTTCCAAAGTGGACATGTCCAGGAAACACCAGGACAGACTGGCAATACTCCATCTGGTTCAGGAAGGCCTCACTCACCCCTACAAGGGTTTAGGACAGGGTACTCTGGATGTCTCTGCTTAGACTGCTGAGTCCGAGACCCTGAAACCTGAGCAGCAGAAGATGGATGGATGTATGGTTGGATGAATGACATATAGATGGATGGACGGACACATCAGAACACGTCTCTGTTCTCCTGATGGACCGGTGCTCACTGGTCCTGCTGAGCTGATCAGTGCTGAGTGCATGAAGCAGCTGTGGAAACCATCAGCTGAAGTTCTTTTATTGAATAAAGTCTGAGCTCAGTCGAGTAAAAGTCTGAGAATTTTAGGCAAATATTAATCACACGCCAGTCAAATTTAAACTCCTGGAGGTGTGTGATCTCTTCAGTTTCAGGAAATTCAGTCTTTTCTCCACATCAGTCAAAGTCTTAAAAGAGCAAAATATAAATATGATGCCATATATAGACTTCCACAGGCTAATGCCAGGTTACATTATTACCAGAGTATTTTTGGCATGAAATATGAACATAAGGAACAGAATCACAAGTGTCAAAGCCTGCTCAATTAGCTGCGCTAGGGAATCCAGAAAGTGCTTTAACACTAAAGGCAGCATCTACAGATTCACCCCAATTAGTCTGTGATTGTCTCAGCCTGCCTCTTCTTATATAAGTCTCATTTCCAGCTTGCTTGTATTCCACGGGAGAGAGCATTGGCCTGGAAGCAACCTCTCCGTCTGTCTGAGTCAGCAAAGGCTTCAGTTCTGTGTGTAAAAGCAACTTTACCTGGGTTTGATCTTCCCCGCATCCCACACGCCGAAGTCGTTAAGTGGAAATACTAGTTAACATTCATGTGCTCGGTTTGAGCGCGCCGGTTTCTTCAGGGCTGAGTGGCAGCCTCGCAGGATGCTGTAAATGGAAAGGAGGAGAGGAATGGGAAAAGTCATAAGAGAGAACAAAAAGAACTGAAAGAAAATGGATAGAGGAGACGGAGGCTGACAGAGGAAAGAGAGCAGCGAATGAAAGATAAAAAAATGAGCGGAAATTTGACACTACATGTATGAATAAGAGAGAGGGGGAGCATAGGGAGAGGCAAATAAGGCCTTAAAGCAAGGGTACAGCTGAAAGTGAGCCAGTTTTGAAAGAAACATACAAAGTGAATGATCAGTGAAAGAGTAGAAATCGTTTTTTTGTAGGAGGAAAGGAGTGAAAGCAGGAAGAAGAGGGAAAGGAACATGATGATAATGTGAGAGAGGGAAGAAAAACAAAAAAACCAGATGGATGAAGAGAGATGTGGGAAGGTAAGAGATGAAAAGCATGGGGAGAACAGAAGATGTAGATATTACATGAGGTTTCGATGACATGATGAAATAACAAAAAGTGCACCAGAGAGACAAGGACACGAAGAGAGGGTGCTGCAAAACGAAGAGGACACGAGTCAGAGGAATCCTTTATCTGGATGAAGGGAACAAACAATGAGAATCTGAGGAAACGTGGCAGACGAGGAGCAGGAGCAGGATTAAAAGAGAGGATGAGAGGAGATGAAGAACGGTCGAGGGCGCCGAAACCGTACCGAGGCCAAGACGAAACGCATACGAGGACTTAAAGAGAACACCGAACTGGAAAAGAGCAAAGGTGACACAAAGAAATGAGAGGTCAGCAGACGGGTGTGTGGTCAGGTCCAGCAGAAGGTCCTAATCAGCAGATTCACCGGGGATTAGCCTGAGCCCAAAAGCCCTCCTGTGACCAAAGAGCTTCTGTTAAAGTCTTAAACCTCTGACAGATAAAAGGAGGCAGAGAGAGAGTACTGCTGTTTATTACTGGCTTCCACTTCATCACTTCATTTTTCAAAAACATTCACATTTTATTGTGCCGGTGTTAGCTGAGAAGACGGGGGCTGTGTAACATCTGTGGGCCTATCACTGTTATTTTAGGTGGAGGTGAGCAGATCGATCCAAGTATCACTTTGTGATCAGTGCTTTGTAGTCCACCAACGTGAGTTAAAATGTGTTCAAAGTTTGCAGATAGACGATGATTCGTCTCATAAATCACGACACGTTCAAAGTATTTGTATCTGTATCGGCAGCACTGACCCTGTATTTATTGGGCATCGGATCAATACCAACACTTGCAGTATCCACAGCACTCATTTCAGGGCCTTAAAACACATGAAGAAGACTGTTGTTATGAACCGATGCTATGTGAATGAAACTTGAGGGCGAAGGTAAGATTGATCGTTCTCGTGGTCTTTGTTGGGTTTTCTTTTGTTCTTCCTTCCCCCGTGTTCAGTTTGCCTCACTCAATTAGTCTGTGTGTACTCGAGTTATTTACAATGTGCATAATAGATCCCGTCTGAAAAGCGTAGAGCTCCGCGGCGTCGGAGAGGAAGATGGACGCGAGAGATTACGGTTTGATTTCTGTCATTCTGTCAACCCTCCATTATCAGCGTTTCTCCAACTGGACATCAATTATTCAGCAGGGTATCAGGTGGCCTACTTACCCCTGACTGACACACACACACACACACACACACACACACACACACACACACACACACACACACTTTAGGTCAAACAGAGGCAGACGCATGGCATCAGTTGTGTGCACTTAAACACAAGGAGGGAAACATTAGCATTCACACACGTACATGTTCAAAAAGCAAACGCGAGCACATGAAGTGCAGCTCTGCACAAACAGCAACATAAAACACACTCACAGATGAAAGTGAATGTAAATAAAGTGCAGCGCACACACAGGCACACACTGCTGCCTTCGTGTCGGAGGAAACCTCGGAGGATCTGACACGGTGTTGGTGAGGAGGAGAAATGAACGGTATTCAGCAGCTACTGATGAAAGTTTATTTTACAAGAAGCTTTATTTTTCTAAGAGCAGCAGCTGGTTTTCATGCTGCTCAGTCTGATTCTGCTCGTTTCCACTGATCACGCTTTAAAGCTTCTTCTACAGGTGCGCTCTCCGTGACCCCATTTAGTCTATTTTAATACTATTTTCTAGATATTTTCTCCAAAAAAACATTCACTCAAAATTCAGTCGTAACAGCAAAAGACCAGAACGGCGAGCCCTGGGCTCAGCGGGTAACACACACTTTGGGGACGAGGACACTTTTCTGGTGTGAGGCCTGCAAACGTTGTGCTATTAGAGCTGTGTGTTCGATGCCACGGAAAAGAAAGGGTCAGGGAGAAAAATGACATCTCTGCGATCATTCTTACACTCAGAGTCACTCCGGGGTTCAGTCTGCTGCACGTGAATGCAGGGAAACTATTTTAAAGTCCGCTCCTTTAACCTTTTTCATGTTAAGTTTCATTTCTTTGAAGCTTGCCTAAACCCTGCAGGGATTTCTTTCGTCGTTGGGCCTGACGGGGCTTCCAGCACAACCTGGACACGTTTAACCAGATCAGCAAATCTGCATGCAACAACCCAGGCAGACATCTTTAAACTAAATAATGATTATACTTATAGTAATAATAATAATAATAATAATAAAATGATATTATGTATAGCCGTCACATAAAATAAAAAGTCCTCATATAATTGATTAATTTCTTACCATGTGACCCAACACACGGGTGTGGTCTTTCCCCGTTGGCTGGCTGTATATTTACGTGCCGTTGTGATACTTTTTAATCCTAATAATAATTCCCACCATGAATTTGTCGACATTCTTACGACTTTCTGTTGTTTTTACCCCGCAGCCATACGAGGCTTATGCAATATCATCATCACTCCTTTAGCTGTGTGACGGCTGGCGTGGACATCCGAGTTTGTGAAAGTGACACCACGGGTGTATCTGCTAAAGATCTGGATGAGTTGAAATCCTAGTGACCTCGACGTGAAGGTCAGAGGTCAAGTGTTCTGAAAATCTTGTAAATGCGCTAACTAACGAAGGATGTCGAACTTGATACCATAGGTGTATCTACAGCACGGGCAGGCGCTTTTATTTTGCTAAATTAATTAATTATGAAGTTATTCATGCTCATATTGGGTTTTTTGTTTGTTTGTTTTTTTATTTTCAGGGCAGATATAAATAAATATAAGTGAGGTCATAATTGGTCGTTTCAGCCTTTTGTAATCTGTAATGAAATACTTTTTAAAGTAACCCTCCTACACCTCTGGAGACAAGCTGAGAGATCTAACAGATGTCACCATTTATGAATTTGGTTATGTGTGTGTATGTGTGTGTGTGTGTGTGTGTGTGTGTGTGTGTGGGGGGGGGGTCACCAATGCTTCTCCTGTATTGGAGCAGAAAGGCATCTCATCTGAGGGACAAGGTGTTTCTTGACAGGTGATAATGGAAGTGAATGTATGGCTGATAAGTTCCTTCTCTCTCTTCCATCAGTGCACCTCCCGTCTCCTCTCCACCCGTCTGTCTGCTCACATCACTGTGTTTTTTCCTGTGACTCTTCAAGGTCACTGACAATCCCACGTATGCACAAGAGAGAGTGTGTTCTCGTCACGCCCCTCTAACGGGATTCGGTTCAGTTCGCTTTCATTAACATACCTGTGTCATTTAGTGTGGATCTTAACAAACAAACTGAGGCTTTGTTTGTTAACTTGACTATATTAATCCATCAGAGTCCATCGTAGCATCACGCCTAGCACAGAACCAATCACGGAGGATGAGAGAGTTTTCATACTGACGCTTATTTGATGAAAAAATGGCAGAAATCATGTGTTAGCGTGGATCAGTGCAGGGACAGCGCTGGTCTGTTCACCTTTTCTTCCTCCACCTGCAGAGGTATCTGCCCACTCTGAAAGTTTTTATCATTGATTTTTTATTTCAGTTAGAGAACAATCTCTCACATCGTTTCTACACCGTGACTCCAACAAACTTAAAAATTAATTACTGTGGATGGATTTTCTATCCAAAATATGCTGAGTCCAAACACGCACCCACCACACACGCACAGCAGACCTGACATATTTCCATATCCTGTCTATAAAGATGGATGAAGGGCCCGGGTCTAAAAAGTGTGCATTCTTAGAAATGGCCAGCAGGGGGCAACTCCTCTGGTGCTAAAAACAAGTCCTGTAATCCAGAAATAAAACGTCTCTGCTCTTCACTCCATCTGTGACTCCAGTAAGTTCTTTATTTCCTGTCACACATTTCCTGTTCCAGGGGAGGACCTTCATATTAAACATGGACAAAGTTTCAAATAATGAGGTCAGTCGATGTCCAAGTAATGCCTGTGAACCAAAAGCTGAGGCGTCTGACCCCGGTGTTCGGTTCCATCCCAAACAACCACTAAAAGCTAATCTAACAGAGCTTATTTCACACAGATTTAAACTCATGCTAAACTGCTTTGTAGAGTACAAGAATAAAAATTCAGGAGCTGGAAACGAGAGATCCCCCATGATGTTGATTCCTTGACTTATAACTGCATTTTGACTGCAAAGGGGCCGGAAGAGCGACCCTCACCTTCTCACTCAGATGGTTCTCATTCCAGTTTGTGCTGACCAGTGTTGTTCTGTCTTTTCTATTCCCAATGAATGAATGAAACATGATCGATAATTTAGGTTTGCACGTTTGGTTTGAATTCCAAAAAAACTAACGGGGCTAAATGCTTTTCCTGACCCTGAACGTGCAGACGTCTGTATCTCAGATTTAACCAGTAACAAAAGTCTCACCATAGTTCATATAATCATTCACAAAAACATCCTGGAGCCAGCGTTATGACTGCACGGTGACTTTTACCTTATAATACGTAATCAGGGATATGAAACACATGGACCAAACAAAATCAGTTAAAACAGCAATGTGCATTAAACCCCCCTCAGGTCTCACTGTTCCTGCTTTCATATTTCTATATGTTTATATTTAAAGACATTTGCATCATTGTGGATTCCTGATTCTGTGCTCTCTGCAGTATTTTTTGCAGTAATCCTCCATCACCTCTGGTCTGCTGCTTCAGTCAGAGGTCTGCGTACAGCAGCGGAGCCCCGGTGTTTTATGGGAATGCTTAGGGTGAGGCCTGCTGTAAATTTCCATGCGGTGGAACTTTGGC
This sequence comes from Pelmatolapia mariae, assembly GCF_036321145.2. NCBI lineage: Eukaryota > Metazoa > Chordata > Actinopteri > Cichliformes > Cichlidae > Pelmatolapia > Pelmatolapia mariae. The sequence continues at coordinate 1,720,306 of NC_086231.1, read as the reverse complement.
TGGCAGAAACCCTGTCTCTGACACCCAGTTTAATGGTCCAGCGGGCGCATCAACCCCTCTGATCGATCTCAGTCCTTCTTTCTCCATCCTTCTTTAACCTCTGTCATTCATAAGTCATACTGGACTTTATGTCTTAAAGGCACACGGGAGAAATAACCAGCTGACCTCTCCGCTCTTTCTCCTCGGCTGCATTAGTCTTTGTCTTCCTCTGTCCTCGTCCTCACCTTGAAGCTTTATGTCTCTTTCTGCCCTCCACACCTCTTTGCTTTCCTGTTTCGTATTCAGTCACGGGCTCTCTTTAATCCAGAAAACAGGAACTAATCAATAAAACCCACCACTGTAGACTCAGCTCAGGATGAAAACTTGCATTTTCTTGGCACTCCCTTGCTCACGATTGCCAATTCTCACTCTACCTCCTGCCTCCATCCGTCTTTTCCGCCCTCGGCCTTTTGCAGATTCTTTCCAGCGCCTCCCTGTCACCCCGTTTTCAGCCAGCATCTCTTTGTCCTCATCCCGCTCCCCCTCCATTCCGGTAAAGGGGAACATTCCAGCTGAAGCAGGGGCAATAAAGGCCTTGTGTTGGAAAGGCCACTTCAACAAGAGCGAGCATTGTTGAAGTTTCCATTAGCACTTCAGCCGGCTGAAAATACAGACGCCAATAAAAGCCAAGTGGGCAAAGCAGCATTGTGACTGATGCGTGATGAAGTGTCGGTGAAGAGGCTGAGAGGAAAAGATGCAGGCGTTTGGTTAATCGGATTTCTTATTACCATGTTATCGTGTAATTTACCACATTCACAATCCTCATTTCAAACACAGGCTGCATAGTCTGATAGCTGTGCTGATAGGAGGAATTCACTGATGGGAGGTCCCCGCGTGCCCAGCGTCAGGTCGTCATGCTGACGTATGAGCTAACTCGAGCTGTGTTGGCTGTAGCTTCTCTGTGAGCACTTTCTGAAGGTTCGTGTCATCAAAGTTTGCTTTGAATAAAAGTCACAAAGTCAAATGAGATGTGAGGACCTTGTAGAACCTCGTGCTTCACCACAGTGTGACTACCTGACAGAAAATGACCATGAATCCACATTTTTGCACAGATTTAGCCTTTTAAAGGCATGTGGTCCTAAACCTTTGATCAGCTGTAAAACAGCCTGTTTCAGTTTAAGTGTTGTTTTCAATAAATTGCTCAAAAAACTGTTTGTCTCACTCCTGTTTCTTCTTGTTGCATGTTGAAGCTCTACTTGCAACCTTGTTAAGATCAAACCATGCAAAATATGATTTTTTTGCCATTTTTCAAGTGGTCTTAAACTTTTTATTGGGACTGTGACTACACAGAGGAAAAACCGACGCGTGTGTGTAGATACACAGCTGGGGGTGTCTGGAAATCAGATACAGGTGGGAGGAGTTAGACAGGTGAAACTAACGAGGCCAGGCAGACAATCACAAGACAAGGAGAGGAAGCAAATCCATAATATACACGACAAAACTAACAGGAAGATCCAAAAGAACTGTACAATGCACAAACGGACACTTTTATTTCTCGTGCTTTTTCAATTTGTTTGTTTATTAACCTTATCTGTATGAAAACAGGTTCTAAATATATAAACAAATATTAATGAAAGTTAAACAGCTGTTCTATTAGAGCCAAGTTTCATCAGTCCTTAAAGTTTCATTATAAACTCTACGTTCATTAATACCAATGAGATGACGCAAAATAACTGAATTTGAAAAACAATGTTCAAAATGTTTGTTGATTGAACACTAAAGTGGGATTGTAATCAGAGCTCTGGTAGTGTTTTGAACACTCAATGTTGCACAAAAACATCGAGGAAATGAAGTTTAAATCACTTCTAGATCAAACGTTTCATATTAAAAATAACTGATTTAAATTCACCTGTAAAATTTGCATTTTTGTAGCATCCCTGGCTGAATGACGGTCTCTTTTACTGATGTGTCACAGTTTTTATTAGAGATCCAATCCAATCCAATCCAATTTTATTTATAAAGCACTTTAAAATACCCAGCACAGGAACAAAGTGCTGTACAGAACATAAGTTAAAACAATAGAATAACAGAAGACAGCAAAAATAAATAAATAAAACACATAATACATAAAATGAAAACAGCCCTATATTAAAACAAAAACAAGATAAAACAGCATCGAATCACCTAAAAACAACTAAAATAAAATAAAATAAAATGGTGTCAAAGGCCAGGGTAAAGAGGTGGGTTTTCAAGAGTGATTTAAAAACAGGTAAAGAACTGGCCTGTCTAATCTCTAAAGGAAGCTCGTTCCACAGTTTTGGAGCTGCTACAGCAAAAGCACGATCTCCTCTAAGTTTACGCCCAGTCCTGCGTACATTCAGAGATGTGGTTCATTGAAACATTCGGTGAAAAAACTGTAAGAGCCAGGAACAAAAACCAAAAACCCCAAAATATTACTACCATAAAATTAAAATATTAAGGACAAACACATATAAACTATAACTATAAAGTCCTTTCACTGGAAACTAAAATTCTCTTATGACATTACTTCAGTTCACCTGAGTTACTATATTACCTCAGTAACATACAGCTTCACATAAACTGTATTAAACAACATTTTGATTGCACACAACTTTATCACATTAAAGGAAACATTAACAAACCATGTTCCACTGTCAGCCAGGTACTGATTAACACAGGCAACGTGCATATCTTTCTCCTTAAGGCACACCCTTTACCATATCGTAAAACCCACGTTACTAACAAGCCTTCATCCTGTTCTTTGCGTTAGTTTCCTGTTTCAAAATAAAACCATGGACTTCAAAATAAAACCAAAATACAGTGGAACCCCAGCTTACGAAGACCCCATTTAACGAAAAATTCAAGTTACGAAGGCACTTAACGGCAATATTTCTGCCCGTGGTACGGCAAAATGCCCGCGCAACGAAATAGATAAAATAGAAAATTAAAAAAAATTAAATTAAATTCCATAATGTTATGGACATGTACACGTACGTATGCATGCATACGTATGCTTTCTTCAACCTCCGCCACCTCCTCCTCCACCAAGAACTTCGTCTTCAGCCAGCATCGCCTCACTCAAAAGGCGATGGATAAAGGTGCTTCGACTTACGAAAATTTTGACTTACGAAAGACCCTCTGGAACAAATTAATTTCCTAAGTCGGGGTTCCACTGTATATTTAAAACAAATATAAAATAAAAAACATCACCAAATTATGTCTGACCATTTAAAGGTCATTTACATGAATTATGAAAAGCCAACATGAGACACCATCCATCAGGAAAGTATTCAAAGGAAGATGTGAGGCATTAGACAGGAGTGTTGGGGTGCTGGGAACAGAGCAAACAGAGAGGTTCTGAAGGTTCGCGTCATCAAAGTTTGCTTTGAATATAAATCACGAAGTCAAATAAGACCTGAGGACCTTGTAGAACCTTGTGCTCCACGACAGTGTGACTACCTGACAGAAAGCCAAAGAGCTGTTAGTAAGTTGTATGTGAGGTGAGGATGGAGGAAAGGACGTAGAGATGGAAAGAATGTGCAGCAGGTTAGTGCAGTTAAGGATAGAGATGGAAAAGTGCTCACGGGTGAAGGGAGCGTGAGACGACGGAAAGAGTAATCCTGAATGAAGAAATGAGAGAGGAGGGCAGATGGAAGACAGTCAGTGAACCAGGAAGTGCAGAGGGTTAGTGAGGAGGAAGTGAGAGCAGCTGTGATAGGATGGAGACTGGAATGGTGGTTTTACCTGTGGAGGTATGGAGGTGTCTGGGGGAGCAGGCAGTGGATGTTTTGACCAACCTGTTAAAGAAAATCTTTTATGGAGCAAAAAAGCTGAAGATGTGTGAAAGAGTTTCTGAGTTAGGCTAAGGAGCAGCTATAAGGACAAGAAGAAACATCATCTCTGTGTTGGTTTAGGAGCAAAATAATCCAAGAAATAGTCGGTGAGCAATCAAAGACTGACATATAGAGCCAGAAAGAGCAGTTTTCAGTATTTCTGCTTCACCTTTCCTTTGGCTGAATATTTTTAAAGCCTTGCTGGGTCTTATTCACAGTTGATATTGCTGCCAGTTTTGATTACAAGAGCGAAGACTCTTTTGTTTGCAGAGACCTTTACTTACATTTAATTTGGAACACATTGTTTCTTCCATTGCAACATAATTTTCTGTCTTATCATATTTTTATATCTTAGCCTGTTTGAACATGTCCTTTATTTCTTGCTTTAGTGCATTTCATGTGCTTCGAATCAGTTTGTTTGTTTTTTGTTGAATAAATTGCTGCCTGCCGAGTCTCGTAAGCTACGTGGAAGTTATTTCTGTCATTTTTCAGCACATCCTGCGTGGCTGTCACGTCTCACGTGATGTTAGAAAAAGCGACTGTAAAGAGCCTGCAGGGTTAACTAACAGGGTTAGCTAATATATGGGAAAGACGCTGATACTGAGAAAAACAGGTTTATCTGTGTGTGTGTGTGTCATGGAGAGCAAGTGCAGCGTGTGTGTGGGTGCTGTTTGTTTTCGGATTAGTGATTATCCATATAAATTACAGACATCTGTTTAGAGGTGTCAGTGTTTAAGTATGCAGCCTCATGCCTCTCTGGGATGTGTTTGTGCGTGCGTCTGGAGTCGGCAGGGACCATAATGACCTCATTTCCTGCTGAAATATATGCAGGCACAGCTCCACCACATAAACCTCCAAATAAACCTTATAAACTACGGCACAAGGCCTGTTACCTGAATCACGCGCCGACACAATAAACACCATGAGACGGCGCTGAAATACACACGACACCTACAAAATACACCTGCCTGTGCTACTATGGGAAATATATTCTGCAGGTATTGCATGGGAACAGATGCGGGTTATATATGAGGAAACACACACACTCACACACACACACTCACACACACTCGTTGTCCTTCCAGCTCGCTCAGTAAACGAGGCGATAAAGACGACAGCTGAGACAGGTTGATAGAAGTCGTCTCAGTCACAGCCACTCCTAAAATTTAACAAGACGTTAATAGAAGAGCGTGCCCGCTCTCTCGCTGTCTCTCTCCTCTTACACTGTTTCATACAGTTTATTGAACGTCTCTGTTATCAGCGCGTCACTCAGAGCTCAGGGTGGAAACTGATTTTGCAGCTTCACTTTGTGACGATGCAGCTGCGACACTTTAATTACACCTGCAGTTAGCTTTAGAAACCGAGCAAGGCCACAAAGTGTGCAGGTGACTTTTATAGCATTACACAGCCACACACGCACACTCATGAAAAAGTCATGTGTGACGTCATCAGTTACCAATGTGTGGCATCCTGTCGATCCGACACGGATGACTCCAAAACTCGCCGTTAAACTTCTAAATGTCCAACTTTAAAGCAGAAACCGGTTTAAAGTGCAGAATTAGGGGCGTGGCTTTGACTGACAGGTGGATGGTGACACAGATGGCTGTAGCTGCTAGCTTCACCTCAGCTTGCCTGAACTGCCTCCCTGAACTGGACCTCTGGATGTTTGTGCTGCTAGAGCCTTCTGGAGCATTTTTAGTGACATGGCTGCTGCTGCTCGCTCTATTGTATTTAACAGAGTCTGAGCTGCAGCTTTGGTGTTTGAAACTCTCCCTTTTTGTGTGTTTTTACTTTTACTTAGTGCTAATTTGCAGGTATCTGTGTCTGTGCTTTGCACCTGTACAGTTTCTGAACATAGTGTGCAAACCATGTTAGCGGGTCTTAGCTCACAGCCTAGCGTTGCAGCCTGGTAGGTGGCAGCCATAGTCTTAAAAGGACAGTGGATGTTTTGACCAACCTGTTAAAGAAAATCTTTTATGGAGCGAAAAAGCTGAAGAAAAGCTGTACTTTTCTGTAGCTGAGGGTCTTTTCCTGCTCTAGAAATACAAAACGCTACACAAGTGTTAAGTTTAGAGTATTCATGTGAGCTTATCTAACCTTTTGATCATTTTACTGCATTTTTTTCTTCTTTGTCTCAGCCATGAGGAAATATTAGAACCTTTAGATCATGTATGATCATCTCTGCCTGCAGAGCAGCACTGCCACTAATAAATGGTAGGTCTAAAAAAAACCCCCATGCACTTTGCACCTATGACTGCAGTGTGTCTCCATCTTTGTATTTTCTTTACCTTCACGTATCCCCTGCTTTCCTCTGACATCTGTTCATCCATCTACCGCCTCCCTCCGATTCTCTGCCCTTTCCCTTTTATAACCCCTTTCTCTCCCGTCTCCTGCAGCCTGTCATTAAATGTAATTTGTCTTGTGGTGGGTCTGATGTGCAGAGGGCCAGGCAAGAGGTGAGACTGCTGTTTAAAGCACTTACTTCCACCAGAAGGGCTCTCATTGCCCTTCGCAAGAAAATAACCCCAACAGAGAGAGTGCGGTGCCGCTGCACTCATTTAAGAAAGTCGGCTTTTTAATATATTCAAGAAAGAAACACATCACCCCAGTAATGAATAGTTATGTGTCCCTAACTATGAATATTTATTAACTATTAACTAAATTGCTATATTAAGGCAGGAAAAGATTTTCATTTTCTCCAAAAATCTAACATGGAATTCAAAACGCGTCAGTAGAAGAACATACTTCAGACACAAGATGCTAAGATGAACGCTGAAGCACTGACGGCAACTTAAACTCAAGTTTGTTGACCGTCGTCCTTCAGTTGTCGCTGAAAAAACAGTTTGAATGTGTGCACTTTGGAAAAAGCGTGTTTTCCTGCCGCCACTTGGGGCTGCTGAGGTGTAATCTGAAGAAAAATACGATTACGCCACTTACGGCTGAAGAAGTTTATCTGGATTTGTTTGCAGTGTGGAGGCTGGCTCAGCATGTTGCAGAACAGCAGCAGGAGTACGTTGGGTTGCATCACGTTGTTTCCTGAGTTGCATCATTAATTCATTTGGTTTTGGTAAACAAGAAGTGGAGCTGTGAATGTTTAAGTGGTGCTGCGTGTGCTGCTGCTTGTTTGTGAGCGTCCTGAGAGCCGGACGCTGTGCGTGATCCAAAGTAGATGTGGAGCGTGGTGGTGCAGAGCAGCGCCGTGATTAAAAATCTGCTTCTGAAATTTTCAGTCGGATGGGCGTCGCGTGTCATTTTTAAAAAAATGCTTCACCCATATTTCATCAAGGTTTATAGTTAAAGTTGACAGGTGTGCTGCAACAGATGTGGGGTGATAAGAATTGCAAGTATGAATTTAAATTAAGAGAATCAAGTAATCTGAAAAGTAAAGATTAAAGGTGAAAAGCCTCCACTGTTAAAACCTCCCAATTCTTTGATCTTTGGGCTGAAGGAAGAACAGCGCTCGGTGTATAAATGCTCAATCAACAATCCCTTTATTCCATACAATTCTCATTATTCCATACAACACTTTTGAGCATTAACCATCCGGACGGGAATGTGGACAGGAGGGTGTCCGCCAGATCTCGAAGTGTCTGACCGTTTCTCACATTCTTATACCCTCAGCCCCCCTCCAAAGTCATAAAACCTAAACATCCACATACTTTCTCTCTTACGGCGCCTAAGTTATGACCTCGGCTTCCTGTGCAGTATGTTCTGTTCTTTTCTAATCAGACAAATAAGGCCATGATTCTCTGAAAACAGTATTTCTTATAAATCAGCAGTATAATGCATCATAAAACAATATCATTCATTCACAATAAATCAGCAGTCTAATGTAATACAAATCAGTCTAATAAATCTAATAGTTGTCACCTTCTTCTAAGTCAGGAGTATAATGCAAACTAAAACTACATAATAATTTCACAATCTTTAATTAGGGGTATAACGTGGCATAAGATAATATAACAATCTCACACCACTCATTATGTATGAGTCACAAAACCATCTGATCCAAACTAGGAAGAGCAACTGATCATTTGCACATTTTCAATATTATGCTCATTTAAAAAAAGAAACTCTTAGTTTTCTCAAAAGCAGGAGGTTTTTAAAGGTTTTAAATACTAATTAGAGCATGATGGCAACAGATGTATGATGGCAACAGATGTATGATGGCAACCCTAACCCACCATCATGGACGCAAAAGCTCAGAGCAGCCAGCCATCCAAGCCTCCAAACACAGGTCACAGATTTGTAGCCGAGCCACACAGGCTGTTTTTATTTGTGCTATTAATGCATAAAAAAGGAGACTGATGCTGGAAGAAGCTCCATCACAGCTCACATCAACAGCACTTTAAAATAAGATTTAAGATTTAATGAGACTGCAAAAACAAACTATTAGGAGTGAGTCATTCAAACACATTTGTAATTTTATTAATAGTCCGTATTCGAGACAACAGACGCGGACAGCTTTGGAAATAATCACCGCTCCTTGAGATTCACTCGCGACAGCTCTGAGATTATGATTGAACAACAGCGAACGAGTTTTCGATCTTTCAGTCTGGAAAATTAAACATTATTTTGCTTGCTCTGAATTTCAAAGATCCTTATAGCGCATTTAACATCAAAGCACCCTGAAAATGACCCCAGATGGGACGTTCTCTGGGGCGCACATCAAAGATTAGTAATAATTAAACCTTCTTTAAAGCAAACACTGTTTTCATTTTTCAGTGTGAGCAGCTTTCATACATGTGAGATTCTGCCCCGCTCTATGAAAACATCTGTGAGCGATACCACTGCTTAGTGGGGTCGCTAAATTATTGAAATTGTTGTGAGGCTTTTATTAAAAACAGCCACAACAAAATATCCTCAACGGCTACAGAAAAGGAGCAGCAGATTCTTGGTTCTAACCATAACTGCTTTAAACCCACCTACATGCTATGATATTCAGTTTTATTTCTATATATAGTTCCAAATCACAATCTGTAGCCAGGATTACTATTAACACTAGAATTATGTATCTGGATACAAACATGAGATTTGCTGGTGCAGGAAAATAGTTCAGATATTTTGGGCTCCACGTTTGGGAAAAGCCATGATGTCCCTCTTTCTATCAAGTCTATGCTTGAAATGCATCAGATTTTAAATGAGTAAAAACTCAAACTTATCTGACCAATGATACGGCTGCTGTGTGGCCGACTGTCCAAGAAGTCTGAGCTCCAGTTTTCATGAGTTTAATTCTCTCTTTGTATTATTTGTGTGTTATTATCCATATGGAAAAGAAATAGAAAAAACTTATACAAGACTTGCATAAGATGTGGCCTACTTCATATAGTGAATCATAGAAGGCTTATATGATTTACTCATGAAAGTGGCCACTTTCATATATTGTTTTAGGAAGTATCCAAAACATACAAGTTTCATTTATCTAATTTTTCAAGGGATCTTATATCTGTTTTCACTCTTGTATGCTTTTCATACAAGTTTCACACAAGACAGATACAAACTTTATAAGATTTATATATCTTTTCCATATGGGTAGTGCTACCTTACAGGTGTCTGTACAGTACCTGGGCCTATATAGTTCATGAATGCTAACCAGGTTAGCGAGCCTATAGCACTCCACCCTCTAGTCCAAATATGGTCACTGCCTAATTCACTTTCTAATACTGAGGCCAAGTCCAGAACAAATGGGTGACATCACAGTCTTTGGTGTTAGCATGGGCTTCATCAACACAACTTTTAGAGCTTCCCACACATGTTGCATCACTATAACTGCCACAATGAGCCTGGTTCTGCTGGAGGTTTCTTCCTGTTAAAAGGGAGTTTTTCCCTCCCACTGTCACCATGTTGTTACTCTTAGAGGGTCATCTGATTGTTGGGGTTTCCTCTGTTCAGTTCTGTTCAGTTCTAAACCTAAATTTAATTGAGCTGACAAATTAATATTTGGGGTAATAATGAGGCACTATATTTAACTTGAGTCCAGTTTGAGCCTATCGTGTTGGTGCAGCCCGGAGGCCAATAACACCAAAGTACACACACACACAAAAACCCACCATAGTACAAGTACACTGGTCAAGAGGACAAACAGCAGTTCACTCTCCCTCCTCAGTACATGTTGGAAACACTACTGCGGATCTGCAGCTTCATCCAGCATCAACTTATTGTGAGGACAGGAAGAGGGTTTTCTGGTGAGGACACTGTGTAAAAAGCAGAAAAAGCACGCGCTTTGCCTCGGTAGACAGCTGTTAGCCTGTCTGCTTCAGTGTGTAGTATCGATTGTTCATGTGTGGATGTGCTTATACGAGTCCCTCGATTGAGCTGGGAGAGTAAACCATCCGGCAGCATCCAAACACATCATTAGTGCGGTTCACGACCTGATGTTTCCAGGCAGGGCCAATGTGTCTGGTGTCTGTCCTGCAGACGGGCTCTTTTATGAAATAAACAGTCCAGCTCGGTCAAAGGTCAGCTCAGCTGACTTCTTTATTTTAATCTGCAGCAGTTTGCAGCAGATCTCCATCGTCAGCATTTACGAGACAGGAGCTGAAATATTATTTACAACTTGATCTCACTGGCTGGTTTCAGCGGTGAGATGTATTTAAAGTAACTTTAAATACACACTTCAAAAAACGTCTTTTAAAGTTTAGAATTTAAATTTAGAGTACAAGAGACTCTGAGTCTAGTTGTAACTTGTACAATTAAGAAAATATTTCTGCATCACCAATCAGATTGAAGCTAAGCGACTGTTCCATGTTAGCTTGTTTGTGTGCAGTTGTTTCCTTTCATGAAGGAATGAATTTGATCATTTTATCCGAGGCCTGCTCACCGAAATCAATCTGCAGCCTTTGTTCACCTGTTAGTTATATGGCAGAGCCTCCAGCCTCCACCAGACCTGCTGACGGAGCTGCGCTATGATGGAGGGAAACACAGACACAGTCAGATGTTATTCTGAGGAAAGAGTCGGATCATGGCTGGACTGCAGGTTTCTGCTGGGGCAGTTCATGGAGCTCTAAAGAAGAAAAAGACGATCAGTTGAATCCAAAGTACCAGAAGTGAAAAATATACATCTAGTTTTCTTCTCCGAGATAGAAAAGCAGGTTTATCACAAGACTGATCTGCAAACGTCCTGTCAGGTTTTCTCACAGCGCTATCAGAGAAGTCATTCTCATCTCCAGGTGCTGCGCTTCTGTCAGACACTGTCACGTGCACAAACACTCGAGCCATGGATGCAGAGATACGACCGCCCTCCATCTCACAGGTTGGTGCTGGAGTATATGACATGTTTATCAGCTAAGAGGACGTTTTCTTTTGTCCTGTGTTTTGGTTTCGCCTGCATTACAGAGACTCAATGAGGGAGTGGGGAGTCCACTAAATGGTCTATCAGTGTTGGTTCCCAGTTTCTCCAGTCTGCATGTTATCCAAATATGTTTGGACAAGACACTGAGCCCCGCCCCCAGTGCCTCCGTATGTGTGACAGGTAAAACTGTCAAGGCTGACTAGACGGACTCAGACATAAAGTCCAAAGAGGGTTTAATGAGCAACACCAAGTGAACTATTTGAAAATGAGGGGAAGGTCAGGGGCTCCAGGGATCCACAGGAAGGTGGAGAGATGGACACCATGCTCCACTTCGTCCACACACTCGCTCTGTTACAGTCACGCCACACCATACTGCCAAACACGCTCAGAGGAACAAGGACGGGTCCAGGGAACCTATATACACAAACAGACGAGGAGATGAAAACCAGGAAGTCACAAGGGAAGGTTAGAGCCGGGCTACACTAACGTGAGTTGTACAACGGTCCAGCGATGAGAAGCTCTTAGCCACCGCCTTAAATAGTGGCCGTGAGAAGCAGGATAACGAGTCGCAGGTGAGTGATTGAGCCCACAGTGAGCTCCGCCCAGGCAGAGAGGAGAGAGAGAGCAAAACAAAATCAACTAACACATGTGGCCCACCTGAGCCGACCGGGCAGACATGGGGACCGTGACAAAAGCACGTTTAAAGCTGAGGAATAAAGTGCTCTTTGAATAAGAATGTTTTAATGGAAACATCAGAAATGTTAAGATTGAAATATCGTTAATATGCACTTCTCAGTTTCACTTGCTGATCAGCACACACGCTGTGTGGCTTGGCTTCAAATAAAAACGGTGCTTTTAAACATGATGCCAAAGATTTGCAGATTTGCGAAAGAGCTCCAGGAAAAGTAGCATCTCTAAAACACTAAAACACACTAAAGACTGTTAGAGATTAGTGGCAGTAAGAGACTGAGAGAAGGAAGTAAGGTGTGTAAATACCACCAGGAGCGAGAGCCTGCCTAAAGCAGGAGCAGCACCTCATCCTTCTGAGGACCAGAATCGTTTTGAGTCTTCATGCAGAAACATTGAAATGACTCCATATTAAGCATGTTTAATCTTTACATTTCAGCTCATGTAACTCCACACTGCACTCCACCTGGCTTCACCCTCCTTAAATTCTGTCCTGTCATTCCTCTGAGTCCATCCAAAGGCTGCCTGTGGCTGCTCGTATTGAACTCTGCCGCTGATGTACGAGGCTGCTAATGGAGCGGCGTTTCCGAGCCTCCGGGCATTAGACCGGCCCCTGCTCTGCATTTAAACACTGCCAGCCACTTCACCATTTCTGCAACCGTGTTATCGTCAGACAGCAGTCACGGCCAAATTATTCATCAAACATATTAATAGAATGCGACTAACGCCGGGCAAGAGATAAAATCCCATTTTTCTTATCTGGCATTGAGCTAAACGGGATAAAATAAGCAAAGAGTTCAAAAATGGAGGTTATTTCACACACCTGTGTTCTTTTAAATCGCACTAAAAACACATTTGATAAAAACTGATTTAAAATGAAAACGTCCCGGTGTATTCTACTTTAATATTACACAACAGAAGCATGTGCACATTTTAAATAACCTTTAAAACACATTGTTTTGTATGCATGTTTTTAACTCATGGTCTATTCAGCGTTGGTCTGCAGACAGCCTTTCGGGCTTCTGTACTGTAGTTTATGTCTTTGTGCACAAAATGAAGTGCATAGATTTGTATTTGTATGTAATCTAAATGAATTAATAATACCAACATGCATCAGATAATCTTCCATAGAGTTGTTATGAGGGGGAATTATCTACACTTTAGAGGTCAAAACCGTTTTTGCATCAGGCTGTAAACGTTTTTTAATATGGGAGCTGACTCACTGCTGGAGCCTCTAGTGGACGTTAGAGGAACTGCAGGCTGTGTTGATCTTATGACAGTGAACACAGCCAGGCATTATTATTGTTGTACAAGCTGCAATCATGCAATTTATCACTAAATGAATTTGATATATCGCTGAGGCCCACTGCTGACTGTGTGTCATTGGTGTGTTAGAAGAATACAAATAAATAAAAGGAGATAAATAAATTATGGGGGGAACATATTTTGTTCTATTTAGAGGTTTTACAAATTTTGTGCTTGACTCGGTTTTTACTTTTTGTTTGGTTAATCTTGATTTTTTTCCAGCACTTACCCAGTGACTCAGTCCATTCAGCTTCCTATTAATTACTTTGGACCGTTTTGTAAATCTCATCCTTCTAAGGTTGCCCGTCCATCGCAGGCCTACAGAGCCTCACACAAAAATGTTCATGTTCATGTCACATTTAGGATTACCAGCGCACCAAGTGTGAAAGTCTGTGAGGACTCCTTTGTAAAAATGAAGGTTTGAGTCGTCGTGTTTTTCTTTGTTTTGGTCCGTTAGATGATTTGTTAATCTAAATTCTCCATTTTCGGTTGCAGTATTAAAAACGTCACCTGTCTCCTCTGACTCATGGTGTTAGCCTCCATGCTCTCTAATATGCTCTTAACATGAAATGAAATGTTTCCCACTTCAGTCCTTGGCTCTATTTATCTTCACGTGTGCACCTCCGTCTAGTCTAACTCCATATTTTCGGCTTCTCTAACATTTGTGCCTGTGGCACTTTGGGTTATAGTGATGTTTTAGTAATTGAAAGAGACTGAGCTCAGTGCACATCACTGTGGGTAAGAACTGTGGAAATGCCAAACATATGCATGGCAACACTTGAGCTGCTGGAGGTTTGAATGCAAAGGTTGGCTTCGGAGCACACACACCATTAAAGTTTTATGAGCACTTTGCACTATAGTACACCCAGGTGGAAATGTGCAGAGCAGTCAAACATTTAGTCAAGGCTTTTTCATTATTTGTGGTATTTTTAGTCTTCTTCTCCTGAGAAAAAACAAATGCAGCAAATAACAAGATGAATTAAAATCAGTCTTTTATATCTTTAGAGCATCCACTGCCTGCTTTGATAGCACTCCTGGGTTCTCTCAGCAGGTCCATCAAGTGCTGCAGCTTTGAGTGATCACTTTACTGCCTCCTCTCGATGTGGTCACTTTGTAGGAACGCCGCAGGTCAGGTTCTGCCTCAAGTCAGATCTCGGTCATGGAGTTCTAGAAGGTTTCTTTAGCCTTGGAGCCTGACAGTCTTCAGCTGCAGTTTGGGTTCCAGTGGAGACCCAGCTTTCATGATCACAGTGCGCCCGTCGATTGACATTATAACTCTGACGTTGTTACGTCTGCTCCGTGGTGCGGATCACATACATGTAGTGACAGGTAGTCTCAAGCATACCTGTAACAGGGGTTCAAATGTTCAATTTGAGCTTCATCACATGAAGTTCTGACTGTTGAATGTTGTATGCAAACAATCCCAGCAATGTACAGCAACTGAACACAAACCTGAAACAGTTGATTGTCTCACCTGTATTTAGGAAAACAAATGGAGAGGAAAAATGTCATTCTGGTGAATCACAGCAGTTATATCCTCCCAGCACTGGAGCTGACTGCAAAGCAAAGTGAATGAGAGCTGTGGATCTCAGAAAAGGATGGAGAGTCAACTCCATGTTCAGGGGAGGTTTCTGCATCAAGTGGAGGATGCTGTACTGAGGGTGAAGGCGAATCTGCATTCGGAACCTCACCTATGGCTATAAACCATGTTTAGCGGCAAAGAAAGAGATGGCTCATGCAATGAGCAGAAAGCTGATTGTATGTGCAGCAGAGCTTCCTGTGAAGGGCTCAGGAGCTCAGCCATTCAGGGACCTCAGAGAAGAGCTGCTACAGCTCCACAGACAATGGTGAAAAACGTCATCCTTTCCCTAAACAAGAGCCTCCTCTGCACCTGTGACAGGAGTCACGGCTGTCGATGATCACGTGCTTCAGCCTCGCACGTCCGCCAAACCCTCCTGACATCAGGTAAAAAGATCTCAACATCGGATCAGAGACAACCTCATCGACAAAACATGCGAGTGTGGAGGATCGATTTTAAATAAATCATACATCAAACGCAGTGAAAGTGTTTGGAGAGTACAAGGATTTTTGGGATGGAAGTGAGTGATTGGTACAAATGTGAGCTTAGGAGAGAAGCAGCACAAATCGCAGATACGAGTTTACATGAGACCTCTATAGTGAGGTGTGATCTTTACAGACGAAGGATAAAAAGACAGAAGAGATGGGAAAACATCAAGTGTATCAGCTGGCAGGGTGAATGCAGAGCTCCACGCCTGCAGTCAATTTCCCCTCTCGTCTCCTTGAATTGCCTTTAACACGAATAAGACGGAACGCCCCGGCACAGAAAATTACAGCAAACGGCAACAAATCTAATATTCGTTTCACACCTTCACTCTAATTTTCAAGCTTCTTGCAATCAATAGGCGCTACCCTGCCTCATGCAGTGTGCTCTTACCCCACGTGATCCTGGCAAACAGAATAATATGCAAATAATACAAAGAGAGACAACAAGAGTGCAATTATCAAAGCTCGATTACTGAGGAGTTGTGAAGATAGGTTTGTCTGCAGCAGATAATGTGATGTCTGAAAGAATTTACAGGAGCAAAATTATACACGAGGAGGAATGCAAAACAGACAAAACCCAATTCCATCAAAGCCAAACGCTGTTTTGTTTAGTCGAGGCCTTTAGTAACGGAGGAGAGGAGGAGATGAAATGCAGCGGCATGAGGCGAGATAAAGATAGGCGAGGAGAGGGAGTGGAGACAGGAGAGGGCAGGTGTAAAATACTACCATTCTTTATACTGTGTGTAGTGGAAAGGATAGCTGAGGTAAGGGCAAGACACTTTGATGGATAGACGAATTGAGCAGCAAATGGATGTGCGCAGGGAGGGGACGCGGGAGGGAGGGAGGGGAGGAAAGGTGAAGTAAGGTGAGGGGAGGAGGAGGAGGAGAGGAGGGAGAGGTGAGATTAGCAAAGACAGCAGAGATATGAGGCAGGTAGCTGAGCTCAGAGGGGAACAAAGAGAGAGCAGTGATCAGTCAGGGGAAGTAACCACATGCAGACTCTTTACTCCATTACATGCATTTGATGGTCATAGTTACTAGTTACTTTGAAGATTATTTGAATGCACAAAAGATTATTACCAAAAACATGTACATTATTTAAATTATTAAATTAATTTACATAAACATCCTTTTCGGACGGTATAATAAAGGTGAGGACCCAACTGCAGACACCAGGTTCATTTTTTATTAATGTCACATGATTAAGACAAAACCCAAGATAAAGCCAAAAGTCAGGATTCAAAGACCCCAAAATGAACTGAGAGCATCAGGGAACAAGAGAGGGAACCGAATATTCAGACTGAATGCAGCTCTGTGAAAAAGTATTTACCCCCGTCCCGATTTCTTCGTTTCTTTGCGAACGGGAGCCAAAGAATGAACTCACGGGGACGTTGAAGCACCGTCAGCGGGATCAGGAGGCACCAAGTCAAAAGAACATCAGCTTTCTTTCTCTTAATCAAAGGCACGCTGTAACGGTAGCAACGCTGCGCTGGGAATTCCAGATGTATCCTCAGATCCTCCCAGGCCAGATGAGAGAAATTATAAATGCAATAACTTATTCAAAATTAAATCAGTGGTTCTCAGTGCTTTCGGCCTGTGACTGTGGGGCCCTCTGTCACATTTGCTACGTTCTCCAGAACCCTTCAAAAATCATCCAATTGTTTCACTAAAATGAATGCTGCCGGCCCAAAACAGTCAAATGATCATATTTTACAAAAATGAAAAGCTAATTATGTCACACTGGACTGAACGCTGGTTAGTTATATAAAGTAGGTAAAACTAGCTCCGCCTCCTCAGGTTACAGCTGCTTAAGCTTTACAGCAACAGGTATTTCATATAGAATGATCTAATTGTCACATTTATGCATTTATGTGTGTTATTTAAGCCTGAAGCTTTTCACCTGAGTGTGTGAGATGAAGCACTTCTACCACGCCAAGCTTAGTGTTCGTATTTTCCATGGCCGGGCTACTACTACTACTACTGCCCGTCACCCCTTCCAGGGTATAGCAGTGCACTGCACCCGAAAACCCTTCAAACCCGTAACGCGCCCTTTAAACAAGCATTTGATGAGATTGGCTTTGTGGGTTGAGGTGGGAGATAAAATGTATTCTGGGGAAATTTTTATGAAACCTGGTTTTTAAACAGACATGGACATTCAGCAGGATGGACAAAAATGGAAATAAAAAAGCTTAAAACCTGCAAATGAGCTCGCCTGCAGTATTTTTAAAAAGAAATTGTTAAATGACTCATTTTAAAAATGTCCCCTGCACACTCTAACAGCAGCTTCAGCTGCAGATAAAATGCTCGGTGCCGTTCTCTTTGGAACAATGATGTTAGTATCGTGTGGTGTAGTACTCTCTTTATCATGGTAATATCCATTTTCTGTATACTTTTCTTCTCTTATCACTTAATTTGCTTTTCAATAAATTCACCTTATCACTCTTGTTTTATGATTAGGTTCAGCTGTAGTATTTATTACTCGGTTATAGTTTGTATTTCTGTGTGGTCATGTTTGAGCTCTGGATGAATCAAACTCTGTGTTATCAACGTTATTGCTTTCAGCTGTTTAAACCTAATTACCTGCAGACTCACCTGGTGCTTTGTTTCGATGTGTGAGTCTGACTTTCAGATCAGCTGCTCAGTGCAATGACAGATTACCGCGTAGGTCGTTATGATGATGGTTGCAGCTCATTTCAGATCCGTCCTCCTCAGCCTGTCTCTAAGGCTGAGCACAGACAGCCTCTTTTCAGCCACAGTCTCATTCTTTCAGCCACTACGCCGGCCTCGCCATCACAGGTGAGGGTTTGATTGTAAATGGAGTGTTCAGGTGAAAGCTTTGCCTTCCACCTCAGCTCTCCGTTCAACGTCCAGTACACATTAATGCAGACGTAGCACCAATGCACCTTCCCATCTCATAGTTTGGCCTTCCCTTCACTCATGAACGAGAACTTGAAATATGTGAATATCTGCTGTCCATTCATTTCATAGTGTGTCCTATTGTGTCTTTGTTACTGTAAGAGCCAGATTTAAGAAATATGTATGGTTTAAATGCAAAAGAATCATATAAAAAAGATAAAAAAAATAACATGGAAGAAGCGAGAAAGCAGTCAGGATGGTCCAGGTGTGAAATCCAGCTGAGATATAACTTCATGTGATGTGCTTTCAAACAACAGCAGAGGTAGGAGAGGAGGCAGGCTGATGACTGATGAATGGTGAAATGAACGAATGCAGGGAGGACAGACAGATGCATAAATGACAAAAAGATTAATCGGTGTCACATGACGTGATGGATTAATGGATACAGGGAGGCGAGGGAGGACAGGTAGACAAGGACGCTGCTGAAGATAAGATGGAAACAAGTTCAAGTTCCTCACACACACACACACAAACACGCCCACTTGCACTTACAAAAGGAGACCACAGAAATGTTGACCTTTTAACTTGATTTCCACAGTAATACAAATGCTCGGCGAGCCACAGAAAGAAAGAGCGCCTTTTCAAAGTAGCAGCTTGAGACATCGGTTGGATGTCTGTGTTCGATATGTGCCTGCATGGCTGACCTTTCACTAATAGGCCGGGCTACTAATGCAGCGACAGCGCAGTGTTGAATACCGGCGTGCTGTTTGAAGTTCAGCATCACTAAAAGGACGGCCGAGAGCTGACAGCAACAGCTGGAATGATTAGGACTTGCAGAATGCTGCCGTTCTTGAGTCCGTTCTCTTTCATGCGACGATTTTTTGTTCGTCCTTTGCTGTCACGGTCTGTGAACACGTCTTTGAGTTAAAGTCACTTTATTTACTTCTCTCCTTTTTTGTTTCTGTCTTTGTCAAACCATCACCGCGTGACACTGAACTCTTCAAACGCACCTTCAGACTGTGGTGACTTCATTTAGACTTCATGTCTAACCTTCAGTCCTAACCTTGACCTTTAATGCGGCTTTCATGGTCAGTTCATTGCCAAGGATTTTTCTCTCTCGCTGCCTACTTCAGGATATTACTAATCTTCTACAGCAAGGACGTGTGTGTGTGTGTGTGTGTTGGTATAGTTGTGCGTGAGTAGAAGGACCTTCTTCTTAAACCGGCTCTACTAATATTTTCTGTTTTCACATCAAACTGCTTCCTTTTAAATCCATTTAAATGAACTTTTCTTATTTGGATTAATTTGTATTTTTAAGTGGGATTTATTCTGATTCTATTTTTTTTTCTAGATGGGGGGTGGGGTGGGGGGCAGGGGCTCTACTACAGCAACTTTTCATGATCCACAGTTCAAAGTAATCCTTATTTTCCACCAATAGGGCCTGGGTAAGAAATCCCTCCCACTTTATTTTCAACTTTCTTCTGATTGGCTGTTGGCCATAACTTATTAACTGACCAATCAGGACACACATTACATCATTAGCAGAGTGACTCAGTTTAATTTTGTTCAGACATGTTATATCTACTACTTTCTACATTGTAGATACAAACTGAAGACCTCAAATATATGAAGCAAGATATATGGAATTATGTAGCAAAGACAAACTGATAAATCACTCTACTTTTTCTACTTTAAAGAATATTTTAGATTCCTGAAAGTAGCCACCCTTTGCTTTGTTGACAGCGCTGCAGACCCTTGGCATTCTCTCAATGAGTTCATGATGTCGTCACCTGAAATGGTTTCACCTCACAGGTGTGCCTGTCAGGGTTCATTGGTGGAGTTTCTTGCCTTCTTAATGGGGTCGGGACCATCAGTTGGGGCTTTGCTGGTGACACTGTTGGGGATTTATTCAAAACTGAAGGCACACTGAACCAGCATGGCTACCACAGCATCCTGCAGCCACATGCCATCCCATCATTTATTCTTCAACCGCACAATGACCACAAACACACCTCCAGGCTGTGTAAGGACTATTTGACCAAGAAGGAGAGTGATGGAGTGCTGCACCAGATGGCCTGGCCTCCACAGTCATCTGACCTAAACCCAATGGAGATGGTTTGGGATGAGATGGAGCGCAGAGTGAAGTTATTCAATTCAATTCAATTCAATTCAATTTTATTTATATAGCACCAATTTACAATAACAGTCGCCTCAAGGCGCTTTATATTGCACAGTAGACCCTACAATAATACATACAGAGAAAAACCCAACAAACATATGACCCCCTATGAGCAAGCACTTTGGCGACAGTGGGAAGGAAAAACTCCCTTTTAACAGGAAGAAACCTCCGACAGAACCAGGCTCAGGGAGGGGCGGGGCCATCTGCTGTGATTGGTTGGGGTGAGAGAAGGAAGACAGGATAAAGACAAAGCTAGAGGACCAACAGGTGCTCAGCATCTCTGGGAATTCCTTCAAGACTGTTGGAAAACCATTTCAGGTGACGACCTCATGAAGCTCATGGAGAGAATGCCAAGAGTGTGCAAAGCTGGAATCAAAGCAAAGGGTGGATATTAAACATGTTTTGAGTTATTTCACATTTTTTTGTTTACCGCATGATTCCATATGTGTTCATTCATAGTTTTGATGCCTTCAGTGAGAATCTACAATTTAAACAGACATGAAAATAAAGAAAAAGCATTAAATGAGAAGGTGTGTCGAAACATGTTACTGGTGGTGTATGTGACAGCACAGGGAGGGAACTAATCTTAACAAGCATAACTTTCCTAGTCATTTCAGTTATCACCAGGACTCAACTCAGCATTCTAATAAAGTCGGTTGTTGACTTGTATAAAAAAACAAAAAAAACCAATCAATGATAATAATAGTAAAAAAAATCTGAAAGATAGCAGTGCGGGTGATGGAGAAGTAAATCCAACATGAACGGAGCTTCAGAGTGAGAGTGCACACTCAGAGCACCTTTTAACCTCTTATCACAGTAATTCATATGCACTTCACAGAAATCTCTTCATCTGGCTCTGCTGGTTTGACACCGGGCTTATCCTACGCGCCCGGGGCGCTGTCACAAACACGCTCGCACGCCGACTCCCGTGTTCACCGGCGCCCTCGCCAGATGAGCAGGTGTGGTAATTGAAATAGCCAGAGGAACAAGATCCAAATGATGTGTGAAAGAACATCAGCACATTAGCGCACCTGTCGAGGGTCTTTGGCAACACTTCAGGAAGATGTCTGACTTACATTTTTTATTTATTCTGATGCTGATGATTTAAACCCACATTGGAGCAGAACTGCAGAGTGGGCCCTGTTTTTTATGATTAAGAAAGCGTCTCATGCATATCCTGTGTCAGTGGTGAATGCTCATATGTAATGTGGCCCAGTTTCTTATACTGAGGTCAGTGTATAGTAATCCCTGTGAGCCAAAATCTTACAAAACACTCATATTATCACAGTTTTTTTCTTCTCTTGGATCTATATGATGTCACAGAGAGGGGATATCCCTAATACGGCCATGTGAAGCGCAGAAGCTCCACCCTCTGTTTAAAACTCCTGTAGTTATTCAGAAGAAAAGAGACAAATAAGGATTATTTTGAACTGTGAATCATGCAAAGCTGCTTTCATAGCAGCTTTCTTCTCCTCCAGCTCTGTTATCATCATCCTTTGTCCAGCATATCCACCCTTCCTCCTCTGCACATGTCCAAACCATCTCAGCCTCTCTGAGCTGTCCCTCTGATGGACTCACTTCTAATCACTCCCAGTGAACACCTGAACATCTTAAGCTCTGCCTCCTGTCTTTGTGTCAGTGACACCATCTCCAAACCATCACAGCAGATCTCACAACCATCTTATAAACCTTCCCTTTCGCACTTGTCGGTATCCTTCTGTTCTTCTGTCTCCACCAGCTCCACCTGCACTCCCTTCTTCACCTGTCTTGTTCAACTCAATGTTATTTATACAGCACCAAATCACAACAACACCCCAAGGCACTTTATATTGTAAGGTAGACCCTACAATAACACATACAGAGAAAAACCCAACAATAATATGACCCCCTATGAGCAAGCACTTTGGCGACAGTGGGAAGGAAAAACTCCCTTTTAACAGGAAGAAACCTCCAGCAGAACCAGGCTCAGGGAGGGGCGGGGCCATCTGCTGTGATTGGTTGGGGAGAGAGAAGGAAGACAGGATAAAGACATGCTGTGGAAGAGAGACAGAGATTAATAACAAGTATGATTCAATGCAGAGAGGTCTATTAACACATAGTGAGTGAAGAAGAAACACCCAATGCATCATGGGAATCCCCGGCAGCCTACGTCTATTGCAGCATAACTAAGGGAGGATTCAGGGTCACCTGGTCCAGCCCTAACTATATGCTTTAGCAAAAAGGAAAGTTTGAAGCCTAATCTTGAAAGTAGAGATAGGGTCTGTCTCCTGAATCCAAACTGGAAGCTGGTTCCACAGAAGAGGGGCCTGAAAACTGAAGGCTCTGCCTCCCATTCTACTTTTAAATACTCTAGGAACACTTCGGGCTGTCTGTTGTGATGGATAGTTGACCCTAGGTATTTAAACTGATATCCACCTTATATCATAGTGGTATAGAATAAGAGCACAGGCTGGGTCTAGCGCGACTTTAGTTGATATACGTCCAACACAATACACAGAAGTCTTGGACTGGTCGTAGCTGGAGTATGACACAATATGAACATTAAATTCTCGTTAGAGGCCTCAATCACTGCTTTCATATCACACACATAGTATGGACTAATAAGGACCCTCAGTGCTAATCTGAGCTACATGTCACCTTCCCCTTGGATCAGCTTGTCCCTTTGCTGTGGAATACTTCAACTATGACTCATATGAAAGCGCTCAGGCCTCAGTCATGCCGCCCTGTGTCGGTGCTTCATAAACATGAGGCTTGTGGAAGTCCGCTGTGTGCACTCAGACCTGCTTTGCTTGTTTTTAAATCGCCTGCCAAGACAGCGCGTTCTTCACATCAGAGATCTGCGGCTCACACAGAGGTCCACTTTGGTAATCACCACCCTATCGAGGCTGTTTATCCACCTTAGAAAACATTTCATATTAATCAGTGAGAGGCCTCTTCAGCTGCAAATACATTCTTCCTGTTTAAGCTTCAAGAGCTTCTTCGTGCTCGATTTACACTTTCCAGTGTGTGTAACGACAAAGACAGAGGCCCTTTATAGTCACAAATGTTTGTTATTAATTAACACATCCAGTCTTCATGAATCCTTCTGTGGGGGAACATTAGTGTCACAGTCAGTGGATGCAGGCTGGGTGAAGCGTGGAACGTAACTAGATTTTAACGAAAAATGAGCTGTGGCCGATAAACAAAACAAAGGACGAGGCAAATCGCTCCAACGCTGAACAAAACATGAACATAAAATAAACATGAAAGACTGAAAGACAGCTGAACACATAAATACACACGAGGAACACAGCTGAGACCAATGAACATAATAACAAGACAGGAGGAAGCAAACTGAACACACTGAACATGGAACGAGAGACTGTCAAAATAAAACAGGAAGCACAGAGACGCAGACCTAAGACACATGAGCTTGACATAACATCAGGGAAACAGAAACAGCAGATGGAGCACGGACGTAACTAAGAAACACAAACAAAGAACACGACATCCAGGGAGAACACGAAGGGAAACATGTAACCAAGAGGAGACGAGACACAGAGGGGGACACAGGGGACGAAGACACACGGGGAATCTCATAAACAATGAGCTATAACAGGGGAACCGAGGCAATATAGAATAACCTCAAGGCTAAATAAATGAACTTAAATCTAAACCATAATACGAAATGATCTCAAAATACACGAAAACTCAAAAAGCTGGGTCAAATGAGCCAGGACCATGACAATTAGATAAGGAGTGATACGCAGTTTCAGAGCTGTAAGGATGTTTGGACACCACCAGGGGCCGTGGCACCCACCGGCAAATATGTCCCCGTCTGAGAGACTGAATCTTAAGCTGCTTCTGCTCAGCGATGGTTGGGACTCCAGTCAATCAATCAGTCAATTAAAACAGATTATTATGGATTTGGTTTTCATAGGTACCCCTTTTTAGGTTTTAACTTTATAAATGTGTCCCCCACTTCTTTATCATGTTTCGCATTCCTCTCCAGCGGGCCTGACCGGACCTTTTGACGGCCTATTTCCGGACCCTGGGTCTTATGTTCCCTGCCAAAAAACACAGGAGTGGTGTGAATCTTATCGTCTAACATCCTGTAGAAAGTCAACACAGAGATTTCCTCTGACCGTCAAGCTGAGGCGAAAGTATTTATTTCCCAGCAGGAATGTGACAGAGTCCAGCTGTGCCACGGTTTTCCATCTATAGATCAGCTCTGGTTTAACTGTCATATTCTTAAAACCCTGCATCGTCTTCTTTGGTGGATCTAAAAATAACTCTACATAAGTGATTCGTCGCTAAAGAAGCGATAAGTAATCCACGTCCTTCATCGACCTCTGCAACCTGCATCAGCAGCTGGTCTCGGTGTGTCCTTACACAGGGGTGCGTGTCGCAGCGCTCACTCGTCCCGTCTGTCTGAGTTAAGAGGAGGTCAGACAGGACCAGATTAAATGTGTCACATTTATATAGATCCATCACTCCGTCCTTTGTCCCGCTGGAATGTGAAATAAAGGTGTTATGCTGTTAGAGAGAGAAAAGCAGAGGATGTTGGTTTGTCTAAAACACACTGATTGCTCTCTAATCCAACAATAACTGATCCAGTGCACAGTAAACTTTAACATCCCTGCAAAACCTGGAAGTGAGGCGTCCGTTTTTACATCCCAGGCGTTCGTTAGTTTTCAGGGACACGTTTGGTCCTGTTTTAAAACCAGTGGCGTCACCATTGAGGAGCTTCATGATCCAGTGTCTTGAATTTCTTTGTAGCCTTTAGCTTTCTATAAATCTTTAAATCTTTATGCAATTTAACAGAAAATCTAGTCTGAAAATATCACAGGATCCTGTCCCAGTTAACCAGTATTTATCCAGCTGTAGACACATGTAGAATAAAACAGACCAATGAAAAAGAAGCCACTGCGGGATGTAAATAATGGAACAAAATCTTTAAATTTAATTTTCTTGTGGTTTACATTTAAAAACCAATTCTGGGTTATTCTGCCAAATTTCTTGTTAATGTGACATTTTGTCACTCCCCACCTCATCTGTGGAGATCCTGGGACACGAGGAGCCACGCATCAGGGGAACAAGTCGAGCTTCCTGCTGCGGGAGGCGGGGAACACCTGCACAGGTCACCGATCCCCCAGCCCTGTACATCTTAGCCAACCCACTCCACCACTCAGGGTCGCATGTCACATCAAATATGTATTCTGCATACGACAACTCTGTGAGTAGTTTTTATGATCGCTAGCTAGCTGTGCAGATTGACGAATGGCGCATTTTTACACTCCTGCTGCCTGCATCATTCATATCAAAGGCTAACATATTAAAATGATTTTGTGGCTCGGTGCACTCGCTCTGTGGACTAAAAATGTTTTGTGTGAAAGCCCATCAGTGATGATGCGGAGCACTTTACGTTCTGCATCTCCAACAACTACCGAAAATGAGAGAACAATGTGAACTGTGTTAAAAAAGCATTTTGCAGAGAGCCAGTTCCCCCCGTCAAACACGACAGACTCTCGACATGTTTACATGAATCATTTTAAATGTTCTGCAGTCACACCAGAAACACTGAGACCTCACCTCCACACATACTCTGTGTTTACATTTATGACCTCACTTTCAGTCAGTCTCAAAAACAACCTAAAAATGGTTTATATGGAGGAAATACCACATATTTGGGTAAAATAAAGAACAATTATCATCATTAAATTAAACTTAGAGATCGCAGGCTTGCATTACAAAAGAAGTTCCACAAATCTTTGATATATTTACTTTATCCTAACGTTAGCAGTCAGGCTGAGGGATCACATGAGGGTAGATATCAGTTTAATTCATCTACAGCTGTGTTCATATAAAAGAGGCGGAGTCTGCAGCTTAATTCGTTGAACTGTATGTATGCAGTTAGCGCACAGTGAGCGCGCTCGGAGCACTGTGGTCAGTAAGACTGGACAAAAGCTGCATACACAAGTATTCACAGGGCTTCACTTGTTCCACATTTTGTCACGTTACAGCCTTATTCCAAAATGGATTCAGTTTTGTAGGCAAAAATAACATCAAAACTGTAACACATACATACGTATTCACAGCTTTTGCCACGACTAACTGCATGGATGGTCACTCCGACAGAACTCCAGTGTTGCTCTGTGGAGACAAGAGAGCCGGGACCACTAGTCCTGGAGTGCTGCAGGACTCTCAGACCATCAGAGAGCAAAATTCTCGTGGTCTGATGAAAAAAAGATTGAACCCTTTGGCCTAAATGCCAAGCATCACATGTGGAGGAACACAGGCGCCACTCATCACCCAGTCAACATCATCCCTACAGTGAAGCATGGTGGTGGCAGCATCATGCTGTGGGAATGTTTTTCAGCAGCAGGAACTGGGAGAGCAGTCAGGATTGAGGAAAAGATGATGCAGTAATGCTCCAGAGCTCTCTGCACTTCTGGATCTCGACCTTGAGGTAAGCACACAGTCAACATAATGAAGGAGTGGCTTCAGGACAACTCTGTGAATGTCGATGAGTGGCCCAGCCTGAGCTCAGACTTGAATGTCTCTGGGTTGATCTAAAAAAGGCTGCGCCGACGCTGCCCTTCCAACCTGATGGAGCCTGAGAGGTTCTGCAGAGAAGAATAAGAGAAACTGTCCAGAACTAGGTGCGCTAAACCTGTAGCATGATAATCTACAAAGACCTGAGGCTGTAGCTGCTGCCAGGGTGTTTCCACAAAGTGTCGCAAAGGCTGTGAATACTTACAGTACTTACATGTTATACTTTTGCTTCTTTTTAAAATAAATTTGCAAGAATTTCAAGCAAACTGTTTTCACTTTGTCGTTATGGTTTGACTTTGCTGTGGGTTGAAATCGAACCCATTTTGGCTGTAACGTGTCAAAACATGGAACCAGTGAAGCGCTGTGAATACTTTCCAGATGCGCCGCACATGCTGACTGTGAAAGATAACGGGCTTCTCAGCGTCAATGCTCCATCACTCAGACACGGGACGACCTGACACAGAATTACAGTTGTTTATTCCAACCGATGAATTCGTTTAATGTGCACCAGACAGTTTTATTTATTCAGCTGCGATCCTGCTGGTGTTAAACTGCCTGGCAGTAAATAAAGAAGAAATATTAAAAACAGAATTGAAAGCATTAAGTAGTCTTAGTTTACGCTCAAAGGTCACCATGTCGAAGATTTAGAGGCTTTGTTGGAGGAATGTGTCACTATATCAGAGCTTAGTTAAGAAAAAATCATTTGGGAATAAATGTGCTCCTAAGAATGCTCGTCGCTTCCTGTACCCTGAGTGAGGGGTTGTACTGGTCGTACTGGGTTTTCTGTTCTTTTACCTACAGTGTAGCCTGCTCTGGATCAGTTTAGGTGTGGAGGATAGAGGCGATGTCACGCAGGGTTAAACCTGAAGTTTCCTCATTAACACCCAAATCCTTCTTCGTAGCACAGGCCTGTGAACCCAGCATTCATGTTTTACTGCTCAGCATCACTTTGCATGCAGCATGCTGTGCACTGACATGTGCTTTGGCTACATCTTCACTCATGAACATAAACTTTAAAGAGGGGCAGACATTCAAGCAGCAGTGAAGGAGGAGAAATCATCATAAGCACATAATCGCCCACACATCCAACCAAACAATATCACACACAGTGTCAGCCAATCAAAGAGTCAAGAACCAATCAAACAGGATGCAAACACACACTCGCCTGCCTGTCTCATCTCATCCCCCACAGAGGGATCTCCCACTTTAGCAGAGGAAGGAAGAATTCAGAGTCCATATTGGAAAAGAAAAAAAGCCTGCGACGCCATCACGATGCTACCTGCAGACGGTCAGCGGCTCTAAGAGAACAGCTGACAGGCGGTCCAACAGCAACCAATACAGCAAACAGACAGCTGGGAAATTGTCTCTGTAATATAACTGCCTCACGCCTCTTATAGTTTAGAGTTGGCCGTATCAAACTCACTTTGGATGTTTTTCAGCGTGTGTGGGAGCAGAGACTGTCCAGAGAGTCGGCGAAGAAGCTCAAACCTCCACGACTTCCATTACTGAGGCTGCAACAGCTGCACGGAGGCACTTAAACCTGAAACGGCTGATTTACATTCGATCTTCAGTGCATGAGGTCTCATTTTAATGTCACTTTAATGGCTTTATAGCATCTTAATAGAGCTTTTGCTGCAGAATGCCAAGTGTCACATCGAGACACGCTCATAATAGAAAAAGACAGAAAGACACGGGGGTTATTTCTGGGTGCTGACAGACGTGCCAGAGTGTGTGACATGATCAAAACAGCAAAAGGCTTCGAGTGACAAGTGTTTGATGAAGTCACACATGCAGGGAGGCACAGAGCACGTTCGGCGTCCTAGAACGTGCCCTCGCTTTTCATGTTCATGTGGTGTATGCAGGTTAGAGTTATACAGTTATACACAGCACACATATATTTATTTTAACACAACTTCAATCAAATGCTTAAACGTTTAAATGTAAAAATGGAAAGTTCTTTTTAAAGCCAATATATTCTGAAAAAGGAGGTCTGCGCAAGTATTAAAACACGGGTACAAAGACAATGTTTGATCCACAGAAGAGCAGCCATGCTTGTGCAGAAGCTCCAACAGGTTGTAACTGCTGTGACCTGCTGACCCCCAGGTGACCAGCAACAACCTGGCCACAGAGCAACCAGTCGCTATGGCCTTGAATCAGTCCCAGCTCCTAGAGTCCCCATGTGGAAGCATCCTTGGGCAAGATACTGTGTGTGTGTGTAAATAAGAGTTTTAAGAAACCAGAAATCATTTCAGAAAATGACTGAATTATGTTTTTATATGCAAACTGAGCTAAAGTCAGAAATTAATCAAGCATAACATTCAACCTCAAAAACTCATTTTTTGTTCGTGTAAATAACTGTAATTTGGCATCTTAGTCAAATAATACTATTAATGTGTTTTTAATTTTTTTCAGCTTTTTTTCCCTGTAAAACAGAAAATTTAAAAATTCATGGATAAAAACCATAATTATATTTTTGCATTAACACATAATTTTGATTAAAGAGCTTGCACATGCTGGTGGATTAACATTCAAATATTATTTTACCATAAATATTATTATTTCACCAGTGCTGTTAATTTAGGGCAGCTGTGGCACAAACCTCACACTACATGTTGGTCCAGCAGAATCAGTGTGACCTACTCTGCTCTGATGACACTGATTCATCAGCTCCACATAACACTTCTGGAAATATCCACTGACTGATGGTACTGGTATTATTCATCTCTGGCTCTCTTCCACAGCATGTATTCATCCTGTCTCCCCTTGGGTAAAAGACCAAAAGTTGAGGCACACAACAATGTGTGCCACTGGTAAAGCTTCTGGGCTGCCTTTCCTCATAGCAGCCATCCCTCAAGATTTTCTCCATTTAAAGCAATGCATTATCAGGGATTGTAACATCTAGTCCTTTTACTGAATTAATGCACCTTGAGATGACTGTTTGATTATAAATAAAACTGAATATTGCCTAAGGAAGAATAGGTCCAAAAAACCTCTAAATTCAGTCACTGTCCTGATGAATTACTTTAACACACACACACACACACTAAATCTGTCTGAAACATTGGGGAGGCTAGCCCAAAGTCTCCGGACCTTTCCAAAAACGTTTTAGTCATTAGCTACCTGGAGCGGCCATGTTGCTAACTACATTAAATCATTTCATGTATATGCTGCCACAATGTGGAGAGACAATACACACATTCATGGGAAGTAGGCTGGGTTGCACGTGAGCAGCTTTAAAGCTGTTATTCACTTGAATCAGAACCTTTCACCTTTCTTGTCATTGTCAAACTAAGCTCCTCCAAATGTTCTTATTCCTCTGGGAAGGTTCCTGTGGTGGAAGCACACCTTTGGGGAAAATGGAAAGAGACAGAATGAGAGACTTGCAGAGGTGGAGAGAGACTCAAGAGACTTGCAGGAACCTGCGAGCCCGAACAGAGAGAGACAGATGGAGAAAGAAAGTGATGCGAGCTTTGTTGTGTGGCCAGACGGATGCACACGGAGGCTGGGGACCTGACAAAATAGCAATCAGACTCCAAGTGACACAAAATAAAGACACAAACAAACAAAGCACACAAGTCCAGGAGTGCCCACACACACACACACACACACACACACACACACACACACACACACACACACACACACACACAAACTATATTCCAGCTGTGGACTAAAGAGGCATTTGTAGCCCACCTCCCACATCTGCGTCTTTCTTCTATTGTGTCAATAAATGCAACATTATAGTGTCATTATGAAATCTGTCACTGAGCCAGTATCCCCACGGGCCGACCAATGGGGAGGCAGACTGAGAATAGTGAAGGGCTTATTATAGAAACAGACGGGCTGACATGTTCCCC
The DNA here is from genome assembly GCF_036321145.2 of Pelmatolapia mariae. Taxonomy (NCBI): domain Eukaryota; kingdom Metazoa; phylum Chordata; class Actinopteri; order Cichliformes; family Cichlidae; genus Pelmatolapia; species Pelmatolapia mariae. The sequence continues at coordinate 1,689,700 of NC_086231.1, read as the reverse complement.
CGGGAAACAAACCTGTGACACGATGGAAAAAGCACTCAGACAGGGGCCGACGGGCTGTTTGGGCTCTATTTTTACTCTCTGATAATCAGCAACAAGTTCGATCTAATCTCACTCCTAAAACAGTGACTGAAGGTAGCTGTGCTTTTCTTTGTATCCGGTCATGGTGTTTGTTCATATTAAACATGAGCAAAGTTTCCAAGAATGAGCTCAGGGGATATACAGTAATCACTGTTAGCATAATAGGACATGCTTTATCACAGGGTGTTTTGTATCTGCATGTGCTCACACCACACTCACCTGATGGTCACTTCTTGGATTAGCTTGTTTCATTCAGAGGGTGAGCTGCCCACTGCACACTGTGGTCAGAATTATCCATGATGGACATCTCCTCTCTGCATCAAACGCTTCAGCCAATCACAGAGCTGGCCTTCCTGTTCAGTTAGCCTGTTGGTGTCACCAGCTCGATGCAGAATCTACACTGCACTTAAAACATGCTGTAAATAAAACAATCAGTGAAAACACAAACTGAGTGTAATCTGCTGCTGACCAGGTTAAGTGTTTAGTATCCGTTTCCGCAGTGCATCGGTTACCACGGTGATTTAGCCTGATAAAAAGAGAGCCACTTTCATGATCTGGAAAACTCTGACTTTAAGCTCGCCAACCTATTAATCTCACTTAATCCCTCAGTTCTGGTTACATTTTAGTTAATTAGCTCAGTGTTTCTCTCTGTGTCATTCTTCTCACTCATGTTATTTTTTGACTTTTAGTTGTTGTTTACATCCTATTTCATCTGGGTAGCACACATTCAGCTTTGCCATCCCATCATTGTCTAGATGTGTTTCGGCTGTGTCTAGTTACCCTCCTGTGTCCTATTCCCTGATCACACCGTGTGGGTATAAATAGTCCTGCCCTTCCTTTGGTCCCTACGTTGTCCAGTTTAGTGTCTCGTATGGTGGTGGTGGTGCTCTGTTTTTGTTCCTGATGTTATTTTGGATTGCCTTCATTTGGAGCTTTCCTGTGAATATGTTTTCAATCTGAGTAAAGGTTATTAAAGCTCGCTTTTTGTTTATTGAAACATTGCCTCGACGTCTTGCATTTGGGTCGTCTCTACACTGCTACCTGAGAGAACCGATGGAAAGGCTTTGGGCTCGGGACATTAGCGACACTGGAGTTTTTGTCGATTCTGTGTTTGCTTCATTTTTCAGCTCTGGAGCTTCCTCCTTGCTTTAGGCTCAAAATAACGGAATAAAAATGTAAAATGGTAAAAAACAAACCCAAAAAACCCAACAACTGTACAATCAGAAAAACACACAGACACAAAGACGACTCTCCCACAGTCCCAACTCACCCACTCTACAACCGCCAGAACAAATTAAAACACCTCTAGATGTAAAGAGTCACCTACGCTTCCAGAAAACACTGAATCTGCAATAATCACGAAACATGAAGTAAACAAATGTTAAACACCAACATGTACAGATTATCAAACAGAGAAATATTAAAGGCAGGAAATTAGAAAGTGAGTCAGTCATTCTATTATTCTGGGACAGCGATTTACTTTTTGACCTCAAACAGAGGACATGGGAGGATGTGGATGTCTACACACTTGCAGGTAGAATATTAACTTCCCTTCTGCTTCTTTTTGTGTCCTTTCATATGAAAATTGTGAAAGCAAACAAGAGAAGCCAAAGCTGATACTAGTTCAGCTTATTTCAGCACATTTGGAAAAACCTGTCTGTGTTGTTATTACAGCTTCCTGTGTGCTTGTGTTTATGTGAGCGCGCTCATGTTTCTGCATCTGTATGTGAAGCACACGCTGCAGTACATTTGTTTCCCCGTTTGCTTCCGAATACATCAGTTCATGTTTGTGCATGCAAATCAGTATTTATCTTAATAGTTTACATGTCTGTGTTTTGCATATAAATTTAAACGTGCGAGTGTGCGTCGGAGGATGCTTTACGCAGCACCGCGATGGCTTCATCTCTAAGCTAGCCGTGATGCTTCTGGAGGTCACTGAGCTAGTTTTAATCCTCCCGGTCGGCGGTGAAGAAAGCAATACTGCACACATCATCAGGCCTGTGAGAGAGAAATAATGCATCCATGTGTTCATCAGCATTTAAATGTTGTTTCTGCTGATGAAAGAGGGAAATCTGCCGCTATCATTCCAAAGGGAAATGTGGATGTTTTCATTTCGCTAATGACCAAGTGTGTGTTTGTGTGTGCAGAAGCTTATATTTATGGCATGACTGGATCAGTCTGGATGGATTCACACTGTAATTATTCACATATGTTTTCTTCGTGTGTTTAATGTGCAAAGGATGAATAAAGGTCACAGTGTGAGGATAAATACAGTATATGTGAAAGTTTGGGGGATGATGCATTTATTATTTGAACATCTCAAGTTTCATTCACAAGTTCTGACGAGAACCTGATTTGCAGATAAAAAGAAAAATATGAAGCCTTAATATTCATCCACCCATCTTGGTTTGCGTAGCCAATTCAGGGTCACGTGACGTAGAGCCTGTCCCAGAGGGGAAGGTCGTGCCCTGGACAGGTCACCAGTCTGAAACATCAGAGTCCAAAAATGTTTTCACACTGTGTGCAGCCCCGAGCGTCGTCGTTCAGCCTGATCTTGAATGAAACCATCTCTTTTGTTTTGAGCTTCTACGTATGCTTAGTATAGTATAGCTTATAGTTATAGCATATTCATAACATACCTTTATACCATGTACATTGTAACATACCCATAATAGACCCATATTTTGTACCCTCATACCTATAACAGACCCATTTATGTAATATATCTGTATTATTGCTAAAGCATTTTCTGGATGGATGCAAACTGCATTTCATTGCTTTGTACTTGTGACATGTGCAATGACAATAAAGTTGAATTCTATTCTATTCTGTGCTTCATCTCTATAATGACTTTAGTGGCTCTTAATGAAGAATCACTCTGGTTGACTTGTAATTTGGCAAAACTACCACCTTTTCTCTGGGTTAGAAAGCAACAGGAGGCTGCTGGCCTCATCAGATCAACCAAGGACGTCAGGAAATCTGGCCAGGTGTCCAGTGTGAAAGCATCTTCAGATTAAATGATCCTAAATCTGCTCTGTTTGTTTGGTTTTGTGCTTCTCGTGCTCAGAAATGCTCCACAGTACATGTGGGTCACTTCACTCGTGTATTTCTGTTGAACACTGATAAATCCTGTGTGGGGAAAAATTCTTAGTTGGCATCAATCAGACTCCAGAGAACTTTGGCTCCATGTCACACACCTTAATACCAGGAAACCAAATACTGTCAGCACCGATCACACAAGTAGAGCTGACTGAGCATGTGCGGAGAGTACCACACGGTTTGTACTGCAAAAGAGTGTTTCCTGTAAAAAATAAATAAATGCAGCAGCTGAGTTAACCGTGTGTTTAAGCTGAACCTGTCCATGTGTGAGTGTGAATGTGTAAGTGCTGCATTTGTAGGTGTGTTTGCACTTCTTTATTCCTCACAGTCACATTGATTCATGAGTGTTGACTTACTCTGCTGTTAGCACTGAGTCACTCTGGATAAAAGCATCAGCTAAATGTTGAAAATGTAAATGAAAAGAGGTGTGTGCGCGTTGAGTATGTGGGTCAGCGGGTTTGCAGTTGTAAAGCTCCTTTCAGGCTGTGTTTACGCTCAGGGTTTCACTGCCTGTGTGGCGTCTTTTATGCATTTAGCTCAAACTCTCTGTATTTCTGCCCTCGCCTGTATGCACTGCAAGTGTGCGCACATATTTCTCAGAGATTAAAATGTGCACATGCGCCTCGTACTGTGCGTGTCTGTGTGTGTGTGGAGGAGGAAGGGGGAGGTCACAACCCATTACTCATTGCTAGCTGTGTTTACTTTCATCTAATAGGAAAAACAACATTGATGGCTTCCACCACATTATAAATCGATAGATTACCCAAACACGTAATAAATCAGGTTGCCGTGGCTTTGTTGGAGCAATGGACTCTTCTACATTGATTTCCGCATAGATTTAATAAGAGGCCCCCCAGCAGGCGTAGAGAATCACTTGGCTGCTATCTAAATTAAACTCTCCAGGATGTAATCACACCTCAGTCCATTAAATGGGCTGCCTCGGCTCATAGACTTTAGCTGTAGAACTCGTGGGGCCTAAGTCGGAGTCTGGGGGTCTGCAGATAGAAAAACTGAGGTTTCACAGCCTAATCATAGGCTCTGAGAACTGAATGTGTTTCATCTATTGGAAACACATCGTCTCATTTAATGCGTGGAAGGTGAGGGTCGCATCAGATCACTGGGCTGTTATAACTTTAGCAGGGGGTCTTTATATGCACCCCCGTTTCTACTTTACACACATAAGAACTGAATCTTTTAGTTGCCACTTTGTATCTTTTAAGTAACGATAAAAAACAGACCTTTTTAAAGAAGGCGCACAACTCGCTACTCAGTGATTTCTTTTTATCGTTCGTTCATACACTTGGAAATGTTGCTTTGCTAATCTTGCAGCTCACAACCTCAGCTACCTGTAGCCAATCTGAAATCACCAATTCATCAAACAAGAACGTCTTTGGGTTGCAAGAGAAACACAGAGAACCTGTAGGAAGCACTGCGCATAAAGAAGGCATTTTATTTAGTTACATATACACCACACACACTCTGGTGTACCTTTAGGTGTGCAGTTTGTCCCTCTAAGGTACTGTTTCTTCACCCAGGGGATACTTATTTGTACGTTAATGTAACAGCACACAATTGGACTTTTCATTAAAAGTGCAAAACTGGGTTCCCTATAATTGATTTTGTCATTTTGTTACCCAGTCAAATGATCTGCGTGTGCACATATGACTGAGTAACAACATACATGCATGTATTTGGACTACAGGAGGAAACGAGAGCACCTGGAGAAAAGCTGCCAGTCGCAGGAGAACAAAGACCTGAGGAAGGTTTAACCACAGAACCGTACTGATGACAGATATCAACTTCATCTAAATTCTGTTTGAATTAGGTTCAACACAAAGCAGATCCTGACATTGCAACTTAAAGTTTAAACATGTATACACCTCTGTGGCTATCAAAAATTCACACAATCTCCTCGCCATTGCCACGAGCCAATAAAAAGCTCCCTTTTGTTACGTCCATGGGTTATTGTTGAGGATTTGGGTTCTAGATCTTAACATCTTTCTACACCTCTTTATCACCATCAGTACACAGCAAACAAACATGCCTTAAAACAAACAAACAGCTGTAAGATTTAAATATATCTGTAAATCGACTTCTCAGTACGATAGGCTGATAACACGAATACTGTGAAAGTAAACCGGGCCAAAGAAAATGTTTACATTCCCCAGGGAATATAAAAGTCTCCGTTAAATCCACGTAGGATTTTACGTTGCTGTAAAAAGCACACTAACATCACGCTCCTGCACAAAGAGGGCTCAGTCAGATCACAGCTAAAGCCAGTGAAAGATGTTGCTTCAGTGGTGTAAGACCCATGTGAGACTAATGTATGGGGCTGGTGCTCCAGCTACAGCCATAGAAAATTTAATAAGAGGCCCTCAGCAGCCATAGAGGATCACTTGGCTGATTTCAAGATTAAGCACTGTCTGGTTGTAATCACATCTCGTTCCAATAAAGGGGATTCTCTAGCTTATGGACTTTAGCAGTCAGACACCAAGGAAATGAAGATCAGAGCTGAACAAGTGTAGCTTTCAGGAAAGGTTTTCAAAAATGAACTACAGTCTCAGGAGGCCTTCGACCGGATAGTTTACAGATGACATGGCCACTGTGGAGGAGTTTTGCTTTAGATAGTCTCACCAGGTGAGCAGAAGTATGCAAGCCACTACAGTAGCTTTGCATGATTCATATTTCAAAATAATCCTCATTTATCTTACCAAAGCTTGACACTGAAAATCAGGAAAAACCAGAAGCACAGTCAGGATCTGTTTTTGCTCTTCCACACATGTAATGTCTTGTGTTGTATTTAGAGGCAGTTTTATGAAGAGTTATTTTACAACCCAAAGCCTAACCAAACCTTTCAAACTCAAAACAGGCACCAGATAAAAACGAGCAGTCAACTTCTTGATAAATGATGGATATAGCCACCATGACCACCTGTTGTGAGGTGTCAAGGTGAGTGCTTTCACTTTGGCCACAATGGTGTTTTAAAAGCAGACATGAACAGTTGGGGGTAGCTCTCACTGACTCATGACCTTTCAGTCACATCCTTCTTTTCTCCATTAACAACCATCATTTACAAAATGAGCCTCGTGTTGTATTAGCTAAGACTTGAAAGTAGCAACATAAAGTCATTGAGTGTTTACTGAGGTAATAAGTTAAGCAGGCCAAAGAGGTTTTTCTCATAGACTTCAGAGACTACGGCCAAAAGTGTTTACCACGTGGACTCTGAACTCTGGACTCCATCTCTGATGAGATGGTTGCAGTTCATTTAAGTCAATGATGCGTAGAAGGTCGAGGACGGGGAACACGAGGAGGGCACGGAACGGGAAATTCTGTAACAGAGGAGAGAGGAGTTACCGGGCAGGAAAACAAGAGGATGGCTAAAGGCGAGTAAGCATTGCAGAGCGGGGTGCGCTTATTTGCAGGTGAAAACCGGTCAGCACAGGAGGGGGCGGCCATAAGTGTCCAGAGGAAGGACATGTGAGAGAAGATAGTTCAGGAGATCCAGAGGGAGGAGAGATCCAAGAGAGACACGATGGGCAGGAGGGCAGGCCACAGACGGAGGTGATTAGGAAACCTTTGGTTTGTAGACTGATCGATTTAGATGCACCAAACAGAACCAGCGTTGCAGAGTGGGACAAGAGGAGATGGATCTGAAGAAACTGGGAACAAGAGGGCAAAGTTACAGACGAGACAGACGAGCATGAACGAGGAACACAAGGAGGCTGCGTTACCCCCAACGGTAGCAGGACAAACTGGCGGAGAGTGGTAGGCAGCGCTGGGTTAAGAACCCTCTGCTGATTGCCCTGGAAACGAGGAACAGGTGAGGCTGGAAGCTCCACCCCAGGGGATGGAAACCTGGAACTCCTCTCACAAACAGGAACACCACCCAGACACTCCCACGGCACCTGACACTGGAGACAGAATGACAGCAGGACATCCTAAAAGACAACGTCCCTCTGGAAACTAGTGCTGTTCCTTATTTTTATTTTTTTCATCACCTCAACACTGCTGATTTATGATAGAATAAATGTTTCCTGATATTCAAGCTTTTATGGAGATCCTTAATGTGCTTCGGCTGTGTTAAGCTTCTGCTGGTGAAAACATTAGCCATTCTGCTCTGGAGATCAGATGTTGCTGGAAAGGTGATTCTCACCTGAACCTGCTGCAGTGGAGAGTGGGTGAGTACCATCGAATCACAGGATAAGGACCTCAGTAGAGAGGCAGCTGATTATCGTTCTGTTCTACAGAAAGTATACACCGTGTCTCTGCGTATGTGCTTGTAAGCCACTTAACACAAGAGCAACACACACTGAATAAATTCACAACTGTCTAATTACACGCAGAACACAGATGTTTGGTATTGTCCATCATCTGTCAGGCATGAAGCACCATTAGGAGACACCATTACAGCTGCCACAGCAACAAAAAAGCTCTTCAGTGATAATCTACACCAGCTCGAAAGCCTCTTTTTTCTGTCTGTACATAACGCTGGAAAACCACTGAGAAAATAAATAATAAAAAAATTAAATGGTGACACTTCAAACAGCATATGTTGGGATAATTAGCAAACCCAAACAATTTGCATTTTAGACATCTCGCCAATTATTTTAATTTCTGTGTTCCAGAGTGTTGAGGATGCTGGGAGAGAAGCATTGACGGTCGAACTTAAATAAGAAGAGAGAGACGAGGGGAAAACCAGACAGAAGGGAGTGAAAGAGAGCGAAAGCTACATGTAAAGATGCAGAGAAAGGAAGTGATGTCGAGGGCAGAGGAGGGAAACATTTCTTCCCTTCAATGCAAACTCTCATTTGGCTTGCACAGCAAGGTGTAAATAAACTAGACAATTAATTGGAGATGGATGCAAGTGGGTGGAAAACTCCCTGAAGGGCAATAAACACTTACTGCCAGAGTTGTTTTCACTTGGTGGAACACAGCACCAACACTGTTTGGACTGCCCATGTTGGCCAAGACCGGAGTCTCATTTATCATGCCCTTCCAAAACAGTGCGAAGCAACATTTCAAAAGCTCACTTTAAATTTAGGCAAACTGCACACATTTAAGGCAGAGCAGAGATTATATCGGTGCGAGCAAACGAGGGTTGACTGCTGCAGTCTCGAGCTTTGTATGCATTTATACATAAATATCTCTGCAGAATAGAGGTTAGCATGTTATTTCACATCACGCATGACGCATCACGCACCCCTGACCTTTTCATGAGTTATTCAGTGTCTTTAAATGTTACATGGATATGCACAGACATGACTCACAAATGTGCCTGAAGTACCGCGTTTTATCACTTACATAGCCTCAGTCACTTTATTTTTTGTGTGTGAGTTGTCGTCTTGGTGTGTTAACCTACAGCAGACTGGTGACTTGTGTACCCCGTCTTTCACCCTATGACAGCTGTGATGGCCTAGAGCTAGAGGTGGGCGATATATCGAATATACTCTATGTATCGCGAGTTTTCCACGTACGATGGTTAAATTGCTTATAATAAACTGGTTATATTAAGCTGTCTGCACGTAATTCACTGAGTTTTTTCCTCCCACACACATGCACGCATGCATCATTATGCATCATTGAGCCCCCCTCCCAACCAGAACATTTTTTGCCTGGCACGCCTCCGCGGAGCATGCGTGTTTATATCGTACCAGATAGGGAAAAATATGGCGATAGTGGCAGGATATCGAACAAAACGCGGTAATTTGCAAAACATGCTGTAAAACTATTCCCGTAAAAGGCAGCAGTACCACGAATTTATTTCACCAGCTGAAACGTCATCCACTGCAAAATGGAGAATGTTTTAATCTTTCCATGTGAATGTCTCCCCAAAAAACAAAGAAACCATTAAATAAACCAGCTGTGATACGAGCTACAGCGGCGATCGGTGAGAGAAACAGCTCGGTAATTCTGATTCCATGTTATTGTATATTGTGGTCGTCTTTTGCGGATGGTTCAGTGAATTTTGGTCAGGGCATGATGAAACTTGCAGTTCTGGAATCTGTGAGATCTCTGCTTTTAGCCAATGTGCTGTTTCCTTGGTTACGTGAGGTCGAGTGAGTTCGCAGCTTCGTTGTTTGTGTTAAAGCACATTTCCTGAAATGAAGTAACCACTCTTTTAATTGTTTGTTGTTTTCGCTGGTTGTAGAAATGGTTTATATCAGCTTTCAGCTGAGATTCTGAGGTTTCTGTGGATACCACACATCCCGATATTTATATAAAACACTTGATTCACGGAGGCTTAAACCGTAGCTCACCCCCTTGGCTGCAGGTGCACCCAGCACCACCTGCAGCTCCCCTGCAACCCTGAATTGAAGAGGTTGCCATGGTAGCTCATCTTCCTCCACCTCCTCCTATCCCAGCATCCTCCTCTGTCACACCGACCCTCTGCTTGTCCTTCTTCACTACATCCATGAACCACCTCTGAGCTCTTCCTCTTTTCTACTCCTGCCTGGCAGCTCCATCTTCATCATCCTTTGTCCAACATTCCCAAACCATCTCAGCGTCTCTGACTCTGAGCTGTCCCTCTGATGGACTCATTTCTAATCCTAGCCTCCCAATTTCTCTTTGTTAACCTCTTCCTTTAAATACTTCCCTGTGCTTCCTCTTTCCACCATCAGGTCTTCTTGTCCTCTTTGTCTGTCCAGAACACACAAACTGAAACCTTCCTGGTAATTGGACAGGCAGCAGATTGGCGACCTGTCCAGGGTGTTCACCACCTCTTGCACTATGACAGCTGCGATAGGTTCCAGTCCCCCCACAACCCTGATAAGGATGTGCAGGTGAGGATGGATGGATGATTTATAGACTGTCTCTCTCTGCACCATCTTCCAGTTCCTGCATTATTTTCTCATGTTTGACTGGATGTTTTTTTTTCTGCCTCTTGTCTGGTTTGATTACATCACTAACCGCCATCACGTGCTTCATTTTTCTGTGCCCTGTGTTTGGCTTTTCTTCTCCTCCATGTAATCACAGTCAGAGAATCACAGAAATGGCAAAGCCTGTGGGGTCAGCAGTGATGAGTGCCTACAGTGACCCAAGGACAGAGCAACCATGAATCACTGGTGGGTGGTGGGTGGAGGGGATGTCTGCTCCACAGCAGCTTCCAGGACTTAAAGAATCTACATCTTTCTGTCAGATGCTACAAGAGTCTGCTTTCACATGAAACCATGACATTTCTTCACAGGTCAAACACACATAACTTGCATAACTTGCTCCATCAAACATAGCTGACAAAACGAAAGCTAGCGTGACAGACATCAGCACCATGCTCTCTTGCTTTGGATGAGGTATGAGGTTGTTGGGCTATCATCATGTTTAGTCCAGCTGCTGCTGTGATCCATTGATTCTGATGATGATGCATGCAAGCACAGACTGCACTCGCATTTAATATTGTACGTCAGATTTTGAGCGATGTAAAAAGATTCTGAGATACGATTTTGTTCCCATACATTTTTCAGACACCTTTTTATTTTCAGATGTAGTCTCCACTCACAAGTGGCTCAACCTCCTCAAGGAAATATCAATAATTGTAGGATGAAGGAAAACATTTCTCCCTTTCACATGAAATAAATATATGTCAGGATTTCTCCCGACAGATTCTTCTGAGGACGTTTCAGTTAATTCCTTTTCATGTCAGCCTCAGAACTCGGCATTGATCATTTTCACTTGATCAAAAGGCTGCAGGTTCATTTCACATAAGACAAATAAACAAATACATAAAGCAGAGTGTGTGGGTCCACGCAGAACTCCAAAGCATGCTCCCACTGCGCTGAGGAAAACAGATTCCTACTTGTTTTTCTAATATTCAGAGGTTAGCGATGAAGGCTCTTGATGTTTTCGCTCAAAGACCTGTGAGCATTAGTGGATCTGAGCTGCAGAAATACAGCAACCTGAAGATTTTATTAACCTTACAGAGTGCTTTTTTCTCATTTGTCAGTATGTGAACATGAAGAATCTGTTCCTTGCAGCTTGAACTTAACTGTGAATGACCAAAAGATCAACACGGCATCTTAATTTCCCCAGTGTGTTTCCCCTCAGTGTTTCTCCTGCAGCATGACTGACTGCAGGCCTGCCTTCACGCGCTCTCTTTCATTGTTAAACACACACATTCAGTCGCTCAGCTGCATTGGTGCATTTCTCCCTTGTTTCCTCCCTTGTGCATTAAACCTGTAGTTCACAGTCTAATATAAAAACCATTCATCAGGTGTTAATACAGTTTGAAATGTCAGAGGGTGAACGGCGTGACAAGACAAGTGTGAGTCTGCTCCAAATATATTTGAATGCGTTTGATATATTTATGCTTCAAATATGAATATGTTTCATTCACATCAGTCTTCAGCGTTAGGGTCAATACTGAAAAAGTTGATGAATTATACATTACTCATTTTCTTTGTAAAAACTAATGTGATACTTAATCCTATAATTCCCTTTGTATCATATTTGCTACGTGAGTTTCTCAGACCTCTATCTCATCAACATGATCAATACTTGCCATAATTTCAAAATGTTATGGACAAAACTCTTTTTTTGTCTAAAATTAACATTGTTGTTAACAAAAGTTGCCAAAAATGCCCAATGTATCAAATGTGATACAAAAAATGTATAATAAATATACAATAAATATATATCATACACAATATGATATAGCAAAAAAAAAAGTGTAGGGTTAAGTAAAGGGTTAATAAACATCTCAGTTCCAAAAAAATCAGAATTTTCTGGCTTTTTTTTTTGATGGGTTGGGTCTTACAGGGTTAATTAATCCCTGTGGGGGAAAGTAACGCTTTACATTTGTGTAACTTCATAACAATATAAACCTACTGCAGACTACAGCCCTTTGTACAGTTTTTAAAACTGGCTTTCTCCAGACTGTCCTAAATTAAATTCACATACGGTCATTCATTCAGCTGGTGTCTATTGATTTCACTAGAACAAAGATCATCACCCACTTTCTATCTAGCTTTTTAACATGAAAGGTCATTTTTCTGGATAAGAACCAAGTAGTGCACAGAAAGAAAAACTGGAAGATGTGCAAATGAAGCTTATGTGTAAGTTCATTAACCCATTTAATCCCATATTTCCCCCCATTTTACTCCTTAGACTTTCCCTACACACCATATATTTAAATTTGTAAATGTAAAATTGGGTTAAAATGGCAACAATTGTTGCTGGTGGGATTAAATGGGTTAAGGAAGCTGCTAGTAAGTTCATTACATCACTTTCCCCACGATATCAAACTCAATACTGATAATCGTCACACTAGTCCACTTATTTTCTCACCTGCCTTCTGTGAGCCAATCAGCATCCACTCTATGCAGTTTAAATCTGTGCTCTCCCTCATTCTTCCTTTTAGACTCTAATTCGTGCGACCCACCTCCTCACCATCTCCACCACACCCAAATCCCTCTGAGCCCCATCAGAACCTCAGTCTTCATCTTCATATTGTGGGCGGTCCTGTCCTCATTTCTATCAACGCTGGAATTCCATCACGGCAGTCTAACTGCCAAACACATGAATCCATTCCTCTGTCTCAATAAATCATGTTCGGTTCTTCCAAATAATCTCTGCTAACTGAGCTGATGCTCCAGCCGCCTGCGTAAAGAACTGATTTGTTGTGAATGAAAACCCCGTTACAAATTAGTCAGTAGAATCTAGTAAAGGCTAACAGATGCCACGAGTGTCTTCATAGCGTCCTCTGTGTGCGTGGCGTGCGTCTGATCCTTGGACCTATTCGGCTATCGTCAGAGGGCAAACGGGTAGCAGGTTTGAAGTGCTGAACACGTTCGTTCAGAGAAACAGAAAATGTGAAAGTGTTGAGCGTGTTAATGGTTTTGACTAAAAGTGCTCTCTCCGCTCTTTGATGCTGTCAGGTTGCAGCTCGAAGCGGCTTGTTTCAACACTTGATAAAAGCCCCTCTCACACTTGTTTGAGATAACCATTACAGTCTCATCCTCTCACACGGTTGTTGTCCTGTTTAAATATTACTGAGCGTGCTGTCTGGAAACTACAGGCTCCCTCCATATATTTTTTATTTCACTCAGTGCCTGAACAGGAAATCTCTCTCTGTATCTGTATGTGAGCGCCTCAAACACACAGCAGAGGCTACAGTGCCCCCCTGGAGCAGTTCAGCGTGCTGCTCAGAGGCTCTTGAATAATGTTGCCTGGCACTTTGAACGTGAAACCCGGCACCTCCTGGTCCCCAGCTCACAGCTGGAGTGTTCCCAGTTGATGCCAGGCTCCAGCCAGCAGCCCGTCTGATTTCCATTCAACCTCTTTACAGCCAAGCCAACTGGGTCCCCTGCGGCCCCGTATGGTGAGTTCTCATTTTCATGTATTTTAATTGCAGAATGTGGCATTTAAAACTTCTTACAGGCTCTGTTTGTGTGGTTCTCTTTATTTTTTATCCATCGCTATTCTCATTTAAACTACTCCCACTCCCAGTTGGTGGTAATATCTAACATTTGGCAGTGTATCATTCAATTTCTATCCAAATATAAACTGAAACAGTTCTCATATTTATGCTAATAATATCCCACTCAGCTTCCCACCTTTTGAAATTAACTTTCCCAGATTGCTTTTGAATGAAACAAAATGGGAAAGAGTTTTTTTGATTGGGAGAAACTTGAAAGTTGAATCTGTTATTGCTGTAAATACGCAATCCTGCAAAAATGTATCGTACTGATCAATAACGTGTTCGCTGTGTGTGTCCACAGCTGACATGTCTGTATCCAGAGCTCGTTTGTAGAAACAATGAAAAACATCAGTGAGCCACATTTCACACTAACATGTTGCTTCATTACACACACACACACACACACACACACACACACACACACACTGCAGTTTAGTTGGACTCCATGCCACACACTCTGTTCTCCATTTAAGTGTGTATTGATTCAACTTTGAAAAAAACAGTACCATAAGAATTTCAATAATTACCAAGAAAACTAATGTGTTACACATTACTTGTTACATTTCTTAAAATTAATGCAATACTATGTACAACAATTACTCACTGGAGAAAGTAATTTGACACACTACTCGTACTTGCATTACTTTGTCATTACTTTGCAAAGTGACCTGAAACTCACTGTCAAATAATTATTAGTTAACAGTATAAACATGTAGCTACAGTCCCACACACCAACACTAATCTCTCCATGAGGACACACATATGTGGAGAGAAATTTGTCTCAAAAGCGCTGAAAATGTGTACGATATGATCCACAAGATTAAAAACTACGACTTACACACAAGTCATTCTTCACATTTGTAACTTCTGAGGACTGATGAGCGCGTGCTTAAATCCACACACAAGTATGAAGCAATCTGACCACACCTAAAACTGTTTTACAGATGTCTTCAATGTGTTATGCGCAATTGATTAAGTTCAGCTCAAGAATCTGATCATTTTTCCTTTTCCTTCAAAAACCTTTCTGTGCGTACAAATGGTTGAAGCTACACTAACATCTCTCATACGTGTGGACAACTCGCCTTTTAAAACTGGGACATCTGGGCTTCCTGTGAATACCTGAATTTTTGTTTTGTGGGGTTTAGATTTTTTTTTCAAAATAAAATAGAACTTGTGACCTCTTTACTAGAAAACATAGATTTACCAATAACACACACTACAGAGTAACAATAATGTTAGCCTGCTTTCACTTCATGTTACTTGGAGTATATGTATATCCAGAATACACAGAGATTTGTTAGCTTACAGGATGATTCCCCCCCCCCCCCCCCATCTGCTGCTGAGCACCAACTTTTCCCAGCAAAAGAACGTCCAACAGATTATTTAAACCATATAGTAACCTTTATAGGATACTGTGTAGTGTCTATAACTGGCAATTCAATTAAATTCAATGTTATTTATACAGCGCCAAATCACAACAACAGTCTCCTGAAAGTGCTTTATATTGTAAGGTAGACCCTACAATCATACATATTAACACAGCTTATATTTGTGGATCTGTGCGAAGCTGGCAGCGCTAAATTTGTCTCAAAGCTTCACATCATCTGTGCACATCAGGTGAGTACATGTATTTAAGGTTTCGAGAGAGATGTTAGTGTAGCTTCATTCATGTTAGTGTAGCTACATTTGTACACACAGAAAAGTCTTTTTTAGGAAAAGTTTTCAGATTCTTGAGCTGAACTTAATCAGTTGTTCATAAATGATCAGTATTTACTCAGGTTTGGATGTTTGTAAAATAGTTTTACATGCAGTCAAATTGCTTCATATTTCTGTATGGAGCTAAGAACGTGCTTGTGAGTCCTCAGAAGTTACACACAAATCATTCTTCACATTTGTATGTCATAGCTTTTAAGCTTGTGGATCATATCCTACATATTTGCAGCCCTTTTTGAGGCACATTTCTCTCCATATATGTAGTTCTTTCTTTTAGTGTTCACATATGAACACAAAGCAAAGACAAAAACAGCACAAAGAGACTTCAAAGCAATCGTCACGGTGATTCTACAGTAGAAACATGAACACGTAGAAACAGAAGCTGCAGCCTGACTGCTCGACCAGGTTCAGGCTCTGGCTGCTGGACTGGGGTCTGCATACACTCTGCTTTAACATCACTATTGGTCCTTAGCTTTGTGCTAGCATGTTGTCTGTGCAGGTGTTTTCAAAGACCAGAAGTTGTGTTAGCAGTACAATGTGATTGTTGGACACAGTTTTCACTTTACCATCACAACAGTC
Source organism: Pelmatolapia mariae (assembly GCF_036321145.2). Taxonomy (NCBI): domain Eukaryota; kingdom Metazoa; phylum Chordata; class Actinopteri; order Cichliformes; family Cichlidae; genus Pelmatolapia; species Pelmatolapia mariae. The sequence continues at coordinate 1,673,820 of NC_086231.1, read as the reverse complement.
AAGCTGTAAACTGCTCCACCCATGTTTATCCTCTGATACATGAACTGATTGATTGAACAGTTGATTATCACAGGAAGAAAAACACATTTGATCATTTTTGTCTTTATTTCCTGCAGATCACTGCAGAACTTTCGTGATGCAAGTAACAACATGGCTTTAACTGGAACGTAATTAGTGAATTTAGTAAAGTAACACATTACTTTGTAATCCACACCTGCAAACTGCCAAATATTCCACTGTTGCAGAGGTGTTCACACTTACTGATGATCAGCTAATGAAGAGCATTGTTCCAGCCTTTCTGCTGCCACACCTTGTGTTCAATTAGCAATTAGTCTGCACCTTGCACTTGCCTGATTACCTTATTCATTCAAGCTATTATCGCTTGCTTTCTCATGTTTTTTGTGTTTCTTTGAGTAAAACCCTCTGTGCTGTGTTTTTGGTGCTGAACTGCATCACTGTGCATGACCATCACCTGCTTTTGGATAAGAGATTTGGATTTTGGACCTTCACTCTGTTCTCCTGTGAACTGTTACACTAAATAGAAAAAACACTAAAAGACACAAAGATAAGGAGGCCCGTGCTGAACATGACACAGAGGATCACAGACAGGCAAACACTGGGGAGGCTAAATAATCAAAACACAAGAATATCACGAGAAGTGAAACACTTCACGACGACAACAACAAACAGGAAGGAAATGAAACAGAGTGTTCAAACCCTTGGACCATGACATATCTGACCCCGTCTTTGCTGCAGGACTGAGCCTGTCAAAACAAAGCCATGCCAGCAATTTAAAAAAATTACAGCAGATGGAATATAATGATTTTCTTTCGCCTGTGCTGGTTTGCATCCTTGGGAGTGAGTGCAGGTAGATCAGGGAAATCAGATTTTCTTCAGGACAAATGAGCGAGCCGGACTCGATGCATTCAGATGCTTTTATCATCCGTGGGACCTGGAATACAACACTCACAAAAGCTACAAGGAAAAAAAAACAAGCCAAAGATACATCAGCTCCATTAAAAATAATGATCCTGTTCAATAATATGAGCAGGGGTTATACTGCAGCACTGTGGACTCTGGGAAAATTACCAGTAAAATTAGGCTCCACATTGTATTCTTTGGCTGGCTTGTTACCATGGCCACCCCGACCCAGGCGGCTAATGAAACCGCGTGCATATATGAGATTGTCGACCGTCCTCTCTGCCCTTGTTGATGCTGCTGCTCCCGTGTGCCGGGGCGGCGGTGGCTGCCTTTACATAAGAAGTGGCGCAGGTGGCAGCCATAGCTGTCTGCTATGACAGCACCTTAATTAATAGCACCCGGTTTAGATTTCAGTTTACAAGCAGGGGGTGACAGTGTACCCTATTAACCTATTTTTGCTGCCTCCATATATGAATCACTCACATGTTCAACAGTAGCTCGCACAAATTACAGTCGGACCGCATCATCGTGTGCCGAATGTGTCGACGTCTCTGTCCAGATGTCTTAAAAATTGCTATATATAAAATTTTTCGTACTTACCGACAGTCCAGATGTTGTGAAAATCTCTGTGAACCAAAGTGATTACACGTATGTGCTTTATCTCATTTTTCAAGCTCTTTTTAACCTTCAGCTTAATGAAATTAGAGCGAGGCCCGGCGCCCGGCGCCAGGCGTGCTCATGCAGGGTTGATTTTTTTTTTTTTTTTTTGTCAAGGACTCGGTCAAAGTAACTTCCAGACTCACTTTGTGTCCTCCCCAGATTCCTGCTGAGACACAAACCACACAAACAGGATATGAGGTCACAGCGTGATACATATCGCCAAGCCAACCCTCGGTGGGCGGGCCTCTGGACTGCAAAGCCACAAATAAATCTCTCCCCATGGGATCATCTGTCGGTGTGAGTGTGCATGTATGTTCGCTTAAATCTGCCGTCCGTACTGGCGTCTGACTGTGTGTGAAGACTTGTGTGAGTCTGTTCGACTCAAAAATAAGATACCGAGCAGCCTGACAGCCGCTCGTCCTGCACTGTGCTGCTACAACGCTCTATTAGTCGAATCTGTCCACCTAACAGATGACATCAGAAGCTCTCTTCTGTACACTAAGATGCAGCTCTGTGCATACGATCCACATTCATCAGCACAGTGAAAGCAGTCAGACAAAGCACGCATAATGAGTGGGGCGCCTCATCTTTTCCTCACAGACGAGGCAGAGGTAGCAGGAAGTTTTATGGGGCTGTTTTCAGGCACAGATGTGATGCTTTTTTAACCCAGACTGCGTTTACTGCCGCCAGACGCAGGTAAGTATGCGAATATTCCCATTTTAATATTGCCCGCCCTTGTCGGAGATTTTAATCAGCCCCTCTGCAGTAATAATTGGATAAAGTTACCTGCTGTTTTTCAGCAAGCTCACCTCCCTCCCCTTCTCCGCACCTACCACCACCTCCCCCAGTGATAATCCAGTCCAAAGGGGGCTAAAGCTCTGCTTTTAAATAAGAGTGGCACAAAAATAACACCTTGATAAGACTCTTAGTGGCTTTAAATTGAACTTTATTCTGCAAATTGGGATAATTTTTGAAGATTGCTTTTTAGTGCTACAGCGCTTTCACAGTAATGGACAGTGATTTTCAGCAGCCGTCCTCGCTGAAAAAAGAGACCCGAGCTACGGTCTGCAGGAAGTGGCATCAAAGGTCACCTTTGTTTCTTCAAAACAAGCCCTACATCCAAAATAAATCTGTGTCATAACTGGAATGAACACAGAGATGATTCAGCGCCAACATCACACCAAACACTTCACTAAATCGCTAATTATCCACTGAGGCGGTTTTCCGCCGAGTGCGAAGCGTCTAGGTGGAGAATTGTGACCTCCAAGTCACCAGAAAAGGGTGGAGCTACAACTCCAGGTGAGGAAGGAGCTCAGAGTGGAGCCGCTGCTCCTCCACAGAATAAAGCAGCTGATTTGGAGGTGAGGTGTTTCAGGGAGGAGATCCCAGGGCAGACATGCATCCACAGATGTTTCTACTAAATAATCCTGGTTTCTTGTCACTGGGACTGAGTCGGTATTAGCACGAACATGTCTCCAGGCTCTGAGAAGCTTGTGCACATTTGAGTCTTGTGCCGTGGCGAAGCATCAGAACACACTCTTCATCACCAAGGTTCAGTTTAAATGGAACAACACATTTAAATCTCCAGGAAGTTTTTGTTAAAGTGAAACAGCAAAAATGATGCCAGAATAACATTATGAATCCGAACTTCCTGTTTGGTCCAGGGTCTGGCTCCAGGAGGCTTTCTGTAAGTCTTGGCCGGTGAATTTCATGCACATAGCTTTATGAAAACCTTCATGTTGTGGAGCCTTTGTGCCCCATAAAATACAGAAAACCTCACCACTTCTTTCGCACTTTGAGTGTAACGTGACCATTATTTACAAAACACAACAGCTGGAATCATATTTATATTTCCTGTGTAGCATAAACCGCCGTGAATATAAGCTCTCCACATTAAAATGCCTTCTCCAGGCTGCAGAAGCTTGTTTTTATTGTTCATGTCCTGGTACACTCGAGAGTCTGTGGCCTTCAGATGAAGCAGCATGAATTAATAATTGATGGTTGTAAGTGTGGTGGGGGGAGGAGGAGGAGGGTTATTCAGCATATTTATCTGGGTCACTCCTGAAAGCACATTTGAAAATGCGCTGAGATGCTTTTTCTGGGGAGTTTCTTCATTCGTCACTCAAAAGAAGCAGTTCAAATTCTGACTGCAGTCTTTTATTCGCTTTGATCCACAGCAGAGCAAACAATTAAGAAATGAACAGAATGATCAAATATTTTAACCACAAACTGCTTTTTTATTAGTATTTGAGCACCCAAACCAAGAAAACACTGCAGAACTAATCACCCAATCGCCCATGTACTGAGCTGTATAAATATACATGAAAGTACACACGGACAACAAAATAATGCAGCGTTTCTTTCAGTTCGGCGTCATCATAGAAAGCCAATAAAAATCAAAGCAAGGTGAAAGTTTTGATGCGCACAAATAAGCTGAAGCAGTGGAGGAAGCAGGGCTGTGATTCAGTGTGGGGAGGCCGCCGGGAGGCTCTTATTGAACAGATGAGTTTTGAGCCTGCAGCGCGCCGTGAGACTCGCGGTCATGGTGCACACGCTGGATTATCATATCCAATTCATTTTCTGGACCTGTTGGGGGAAGCTCTGCTATGAAACACGGGGGGTTGTTTGTCTGCGTGTGAGCTGCTGATGTGGTGAGTCATTGGAATTTAACAAGTGTGGTGCTGTAGTGTGTGTGTGTGTGTGTGTGTGTGTGTGTGTGTGTGTGTGTGGCTGAACTGCAGCCTGAAGCCAGCAAGTGTCTCCTTTTTGATTTTCTAAAGAAAGATTAATGTTAAAAAATGAAAGGAGCTCCGAAGAAGCCACTGTTACTCCTCCAGCTGTGAAACAGTGATGAGACAACCTGTTTAAAATGCATTAAGGCTTAAATCGGGGGTGGGGAACTCCAGGCCTCGAGGGCCGGTGTCCTGCAGGTTTTAGATCTCACCCTGGGTCAGCACACCTGAATCACATGATTAGTTCATTACCATTACCTCTGGAGAACTTCGAGACATGTTGAGGAGGTCATTTAGGGATTTAAATCAGCTGGACACATCTAAACCTGCAGGACACCGGCCCTCGAGGCCTGGAGTTCCCCCACCCCTGGCTTAAAGTTTGCCTTTTTAGGGGGGGTGGCCTCTTTGACTGACAGGATGTTTGCTACACAGGTGGCTAAAGCTGCTAGCTGTATGCTAGCCTTCACCTTAGCTAACTGTAGTATCTGAACTGCACATAAACCCACGCATGCTCTCAATCTGCTGCACCCCTGCTCTTCAAGCTGATCTTTAAATCAGCAGTCAGAGGTGTTCTTGTGATTCTGTGAACTCGTCTGAAAACTAAGACTTGACCTTGTATTAGCTAGCTTTTTCACCTCCACCTCTATAAATCACTTTTACTTGCAGACGTCTGAGCTCCAGTTTTGGATGTTACCGAGCACCAATCAGCAAGTATCTGTATCTGCCATTGTCACTATCAAAGTGCTTTGAGGCAACATCAGGGTTGGGGGTTTGACCTTGGGTTGGCTGAGCACTCAGGAGGGCGGCATCAATTAAAGTTCAGCTTGAGTCCTTCACACAGAGGTCGCTCCACAGGCTGTTACAAGAGAAGAGTCTAGTTTTTTTTTAAGCTAAATTATAACCTGCAAAGACATAAAAAAGTTACCTTAATTAATAAATGAGAAGACACCAACTGGCCTTCGTGTACACCCTTAATCATCCACCATCCTTTGCTCTGTGTGTCTGACGGAGAAGGGCAGTGCAGACTAAAGAGAAATTCCTTAATATCACACCTCAGCTGTAATCTACACAGAGGATAACAGCCGACAGGGCTTCAGAATAACACCTTTGGCCCGTATTATTCACTGAGAATAAAAGAATATGAGGTGTAGGCTGATGAAGGGAAATAAGATCCAGCAGGCGGAGGGTAAGCTGCTGAGCTCATCGGAGAGGTGCGGGCTCCGATGGCCTCTGAGGAGGCGAGAGACGCTCGGCTGTGACCAGAAGATTGAAGGCGGAGGCAGAAGCTGTGAGCGGGAACCTCCAAATCGCTCTGCTGAGATTTTGTTTTAGCAAACCACCCAAACACTGTTGTTTGTGCATATTGTTCACTTGATTTGAACATTGCCTCATAATGTTTTAAGAAGTTTGGGATTTTTCAGCTTTCATGTTACTCCATAAATGTTCAGAGAGGTTGAGGTCAGGTGACGGTGGAGGGAAGTCCATGGCAGGCAGCACTTTGGTTTTGTTTGGATTTAAAGTCAAATCTTTGAGGTATCAGTCCAGTGCTTAGAAAGCTCCCCTTTTACTTGCCTCTGATTCTGCAGGAAGCTGGAAGCACAGCTTTATTTCTAACCACAAACCTCAGCTATAAAGGATGCACATACGCTGTACGGACTAAAGTAGTGGGCCACCCTTCTTGATCTTTGAATTCAGGAGTTTCATTGAGTCCCACTGCCACAGGTGTGTAGGCACCGAGTCATGCAGTCTACCTGTACAAAGATTTGTGAAGCGCTCACTGATTTTAAGTGTGGTGCTGTAACAGGATGGGACCTCTGCAACAAGTCAGTGCATGAAATTTCTTTCATCCAAGATATTCAACATGGTCTCAGACATCTGGACTCTGCTGTAACTGAAGTTAAAGATCTGTTTGGTTTTTGTTTTAGCAAAAACCAAACAGATCTTTAACAGAAAATGGCTCTACAAAGTAAAACCCTGCAAACCTTCACAATAAAAGAACGTTTTTAAAAAGTGAAATGAACTTAGCAGAGCAGCTCGGATGTGTTTGCAGAGCTGACAGCGGACCAACACAAGGAGTTCCTCTGGCTGTGGGTTTTGTGACCCATTTAGCCGGCAAAGCGACGACTCATGAATACCATTTCAGCACTGACCTCATGTTCAAACCCCCGTTTGCCCGGCTTCTTATCTCGCAGTGTGCAAGTCCTCACGATTTTCAGTGGAAAGTGTGCAGTTTTGAAATGGTGGCTCTTGATGTGTGAACAGAATTTGTCTAGGATGGCTTTAAAGGGAGGCACAAACACTTCACTCACACGTAGTCACAATCTCCCAAGACTTAGGTTTGCACATGGAGCATTTAGTGTTGGATCAAAGGGTCTGTGGCAGAAGTTGAGGATGTGGTGCAGCTACTTTTAATCCTTTAGTCCTTTGCCTTAATGCTCCTACGATGCATCACCAGAAGAAAATATATGTCACATTTCAGTGGTGGGTGTTCACGGTAAACATGACCAAAGTTTCTAATAATGAGGTCAGTGTATGCTCGCCCTGTGAAGCTGCAGCTCGCCCTGCAGACTGCTCTCAACACACAGTTTGAGTTTTTCATGAGGAGGGGCCAATATGGTCATCTCAGGCACAGGAAACACCATATGGTCACCATATCACCATGGCGACTGAAAGTGGACACATTTTTGACACTGGGCGTTTCTCAATATGCGTACTTGTGCGTACTTGCGTTCTCGTGTACTCGTGATACGTCATCAGTCGGAGACCAAGTACTGTTCCAATTCGAAGTACGCATCACGCCGAGAACGCGAAAAAGTCCCGGATGTGTTCTCGCTCCGCCCGTTTTATCGAGCATGCATCGGTGTGGACTTGGTACAGCTAAATATCCCAGAATGCATTTCGTCCAGAACAGCGGACTCCCGGCACATCGTTTTCAACCCCCCCCCCGCGGTCTATTCGCTACTCAGGTTAAAGAAACCCCAGCAGCTGTCTATTGTATTAAATGTCCACTAAAATAAAAATAAAAGCCTTCTAACATCTCACCTGCTTGTTTTTATTAAGGTATGTACACGTATGTACATGTACACTATTATTATTAATAGAGGTTTCACTACTGAGGTTAACAATGATATATAAGTCACTTAGATCACTTCTAAATGTTAATGTTTGGTTTATTTCAGTGTTTTATTTGTTCCTGAGTAAACCGGTTTGGCTGTGATTAAAGTTAAGCTTCATAACATGTTACTCACAGTTAAATTAAGAGGGGACGGCAGTAGAAACTCTGGACCTGTGACATCATCACGTACGCTGGTGTTCCAATTGTACAAATCGCGAGTCCGTGCTCGCGTACTTGAGAATTGAGAAACGGCCTATGACTAGCTTGTTTCAGACTAGTTTCCCACTCTGTGATCTTCCTGCTCCATAGGGGGCGCTCTCGAGTTAGTCCAATATGAAGCTTTACAGCAAAAGTTCCCATTTTTCTTCTGGGAATTCTTTGCAGTTTTCTGAAGTTTCATTTTAAACACTTTTACAGGTTTAAATTGGAATACCAGAGGCACCTTATAGCAGCCTCCATTTTTGATTTAAGGTGTAAAGCGAGCAGCCTCAGTCAGCTGCTTCTTCTATACACGTGAAGCTTCTGCTGGGATTTAGTTACATTCATATCGTCTGCTGGAGTTTGGAAACATGATGATTTATCGTTGGGCCATTGCATCCTCGAGGACTGAAACACATCCTTGTGTTATTTGATCAAATCTTCTTCACTGTGAGAAAAACTAAAGCACACAAATGTCCCTTTATTTCACCTTGGATCCATTATCAGTGCTGTGTTTGCAAAAACCAAACAACATGGTGTTTATTGTCTCAAAGCAGGCGAAATTAATATTTTTTCCTGTTCAGCTCATTCACTCACGTTCATTGAGGGCTACCTCTCGAGCATGTCCAGCTGAACTGCAGCCAGTTTCTGCACAATGAGCTTAACTGGAAGAGGAAACGGCTGCAGAGGATGAACTGAATGGCAGCACCGAGGCGGCCTACAAGAAACAGATTATTTTGAAGTATGAGCCATGCACAGCTACTCTGGAGTACTCTCATATTTTATTCCAACAATAGAAACATGGAGATGGAACTGAACACATGTACTCTATTATCTGAAAACTCATAGGAACAACAGCCTCCGTTTCACTCCTCCTCTGTTTGGACAGTGAGCTTATAATTAAAGTGAGCACCATAATTAAAAACCAGCCGTCTTCGCCTGTTCCCTCCCTCATTAGTCTCTCACCATCACCCCACCGTGCACTCTCCTCAGACTGTCACATTGAGGTCTTTTCCTCTTCTTCCTCCTGTCCTCCGCTTCGTCTGCAGTTCACCTTCTGGTTGTATCCTGGCTCTGTTTGCACTCTGTTTGTGCTGTTTTTTTGTCTTCCTGGTTCCTGCAACACTGAAACAAATGCTGGTTTCTGCTTTTACGTGCTTATTTTTGTGTCATGTGCTTGGGTTCTTGAATCTAATCTGTGCTGAAAGCTAAAGTAGACCTTTCCTTTGGACGCGTAAATGCTGTTCTCTCATTCAAAAGATAGCAGGTGCAACTGAAGTCAGTAAAACTTACAAGCAGCTCACACGCACAACAGAAATCTCCTGGCGTAATGTGAAGTAGTTACAAAAAGTCAGTTTAGTTAGTGTGTACATAGATGCAGTGGGGATGCCTCACCATGGAAAACAAGAGAACCGGGATCTTTTTCTAAAACCTAAACCAGCTGATTTTCATGCCTAAAGATCTTTTTAAAACCTAAAACTGGATTTTTTGTGTCTGCGTCTGCCTTAATGCTATCTGATGAAGGATACTCAGATCTGAAAGGCATGTTCTTAAGAAACAGGAAAACAATCCAGCAAAGACCTGACACAGGAACTGAGAGATGCACCTGGATCTTCAATTAAACCTTCTACTGTTCACAGAAACCTCAACAGAAAAGGTCTCACTGGAAGCGTGGCTGTGAAGAAGGGAGAAAGTGTGAAAAGGCTGAGTTATGACACGTTACACAAGAACTGGGCTGAAAACAAAACTGATGGAGTTTGTCAAAGAGAATCTACAGCTATCTGTTAAACACAGTGGAGGCTCTGTCATGGTTTGGAAATCCTGATGGAATTATGATCACAGAAAAGTACCAGCAGATTTTGATCCAGCATCTGGAAAACATCAATCATCCAGTAGCCAGTGCTTCCAAACACTGGGCCAGTGCAGTGAAAGCACACCTGGATAGAAAAACACACAGTGGACACCGTCAGCTATGGACTGGCCATCGATGCTGCTCGGCCAACAGTGCTCTACAGGAACCCGGAAGCACAGCTATATTTCTAATGTGTGGTGCTGGGTATCTTGTGAAATTTATGGAATTATAAACGCAGAAATGGACCGTCAGATTTTGATCCACCATGAAATACCACCTGGTCTGATTAGCCACGGCTTCATTTTTCATTAGAAAAGTGAAATCATTCATTAATCGTCGGTTCTCTGTGTGGTCTTTGATGTGGGGTAGACGCCTGTACCAACTTCTAAGTCCAAACTTTTTCACCATTTTAAAGCACAAGTCATTCACTTGAAGTACATAGAAATGAATCGATAGATGTAAGACTAAAGGAGGATCTAATTTGGGCAGATCCTCTTAGGTTTAGCTCCCGGACGAGCTAAACCTAATAAATGAAATGTGACTCAAACCTTGTGAAACTCTCTGCGTGTTCACCTGTTCATGAGCATTTGTGAGTTAGCTCTTTGTTGTCTCACACCATAACGTCACTCATGTGTGGCCTAACAAAGCAAAAGGCTGAACATAATGTAGCAGTGTCAGTGGTTAGACCACAGTAATGTGGTACAGCATTATTTCTTGGCCTGGCTCCGTAGTTTCCTGGTGTTTCTCCTTCATTTGTCTGGCAGCTGCTCAGAGCCATGAAACAGCTCGCTGTGTAAGACAAGAAGACATAACGTGTTAATTAGTGAGTTTTAGAGGTGCTGACTCACTCTTTCTCCCTGCCTCCAGTCTTGCTGTTAAGCTAAGCTAGCAGAGGCTGAAGCTTCATATAGCATGCATCATGCAGACTTGCCTGTAAGCTTGTAAGCTCAGGGAGGAGGTTTCCTCTGACAACCTGGACTCCTCTTGTGGTACCTCATCGACCCCTTTGGTTTTTCATCATTAATATTATTTTTTACACTTTCCAGAGAAATCTGTCCACAGAGGACTTAAACTACCGGACAGTGGTAAACACAAAAGAGCTGTTGATCTTTCACATGCTAACGGGATCCTTTCTGTTTTCGGTCCCTGATACCGCATTTCACAGAATCTGATGTGACACTGAAACACCTTCACCTGCTGCTTGTGCAAAGTTGTTAAGTTGGAATTTAAAACTGAAGGTGTGCTAATGACCAGGTTGCAGTAAATGAAATGTCTTCAGTTTTGACTGCTTTCCGTACACAGAGAGAGATAAATTAGTGATACTTGTTCCTGTGACGCTGCTTACGTCCTTTCTATTGATGTCACCGGTCTCCTCTGTAGTAGCAGACTCAAACTGAAGCCCATTAGAGGTGCTTTTATTGCTTCTGTGTGCGCGCCGGGATCTCAGCGTGTGCGAATCCTCTCTCAGATTCGGGTCCTTTCACGCTGCCTCTGTCTGATATTCTGTCACCACAGCAGCTCTGACCTGTCGAGGCATGAGCGCTCCGCCTCTGGGGGTGTCCTGTGGTGGTACTGCAGCAGATATTTGATCAGATTGTGATCTACAGAATTTAGAGGTCGGACTCCTGAATGTGTCCCTCGAGCTGTTGCTGAGCTGTTTTTGCAGTTTGCCAGGGCATGCTGTCCTGGGGAGTGCCGTCAGCTTTGGAGGGTGGGTGTTTTGTCTGCAACAGTGGTGGGTGGAGAGGCTGTTCTCATTCCCAGCACTTCGAATAAGGATGTTTTGTCTGCTGTCTTGGAATTACACATAAAATGTTCTTTCCTCACCCTAAAAAAGCTGTTTTTAGTGCCTGAACCTGAACAGCAGGTGAAAGTGAAGGTAAGAGAAAAAGAATCAGCAAGTGGGAAAACAGCAAAGTCGAAGCGTAACGACTCAAACAGGATGTGAACATCTGCCACACCTCCATCCAATATGGGCTGGGTCAAGGCACCAAAACATAACCTTCCTGTTATGCACAACTTATCTTTATTATTATTATTATTAGTGAGAACATAAATCTGTTCCCATAGAGTCACATTACGTCTTTTGGAAACAAAAGGGTTGCATTTTAATAAAGTTTTAAGGGTTGCTTGATCACAGGTTTACTCATTCATGCAACAAGGACTTTTTACCACCCAGAGGTGGAGCGGTCCAGACCAGGTTCCCACAACATCTCATACACAGTAAGCCATTCTCTGATGGGGAGTTTTTTTAGAGACTTCTTGGTCAACTCTTTGGTGCTAAAATGTTCTGAGAAAAAGAAGCATTTTAAATATGAGCTGCTCTCCAGGCGACAAAGATCGAGGACACTGCAGGAAATCTGGAGCTTCAACCATTGGATGAGAAATGTGATGTCTGTGGCACGGCCCAGTCACTCGTCTTTGTACGAGGCATAAAAAAGAGATTACAGAGGGGGTGGCCGCGGTGCACTCAGTGAAAGGGAAATGAAAGGGGAAGGGACTAAATTGGGGTAAAAGAAACAAAACAGTAACGTAGATTAAACGTTAAATGTTTGCCCTTTTCACATTCTCATAGCCTTATTGCAACATCTACTCAACAGCAGCAGTTTATAAAGAGCAGAAATGATTCCAGCTTACTGGCTGAACTGGTTGTTTTTTGGGCGGTTTGCGGCCCTCCACAACAATGCCAGTTTCTAATGTGACTCTGGGAAATTATTTGCTGACCCGCAATCTAAATCAGGGGTGGGCAACTCCAGGCCTCAAATGCCGGTGTCCTGCATGTTTTAGATCTCAACCTGGGACAGCACACCTGAGTCAAATGATTAGTTCATTACCAGGCCTCTGGAGAACTTCGAGACATGTTGAGGAGGTCGTTTAGCCATTTGAATCAGCTGTGCTGGATCAAGGACACATCTAAAACCTGCAGGACAGCGGCCCTCGAGGCCTGGAGTTTCCCACCGCTGCCCTGTGGTGGCATGTTGTTGATTTTTTTAAGCATCTAGGATACGGCCATCTTACTTTTTTTGACACTAAGCATCTGTAGTAAGGAGTGGATTTGACTGAGAAACCAAGAGACACGACATGTTCACACGACCCTGCCCTTTTTGATCATAAATGGTCAAATATTCATCGTGTTTCATTCGGTAAGATTTGAAACAAGAAGCCAGAAAAGAGATCAACAGGAAAACTTTACTGAACTCTGATCAGGTGAGCAGCAGGCGCATTTTCTCTGATGCTGATTCACACGTATGTCGGTTGCGAAATGTTGAGCTTGTGCTAATCCCTGGATTGCAGAAACACAATGCAAAACTTTATTCAGGTTATTGAACTGCTGCAGCATTCAGATATTTGACTGGCTGTCTCTGAGGTTTGAATTTGACGAAGCAGCCACTGAAAAAAAGCCTCCAGACTCTTCACATTGTACATGTTACACTCTGCTTTTCTTTGAAATTGGAACAACTCTACAATGTGTGACGGGCAGACACAAGCTTATTAATTCTGCCGGCTATGTGGGGCACCGCAGGAGTGTTTATGTGTTGTGTACCTCACTGAGGTTTTCAGCCTGTGGGGGGATTTCTGCAGCAGGGTAGCCTGATAGTTAAAGAGGATCATCCAGTAGCCAGAAGCTTTCCAGCTCAATTGCATTATATTCATCCTGGTGAAAGTGCCCTTGCATGAGTCACATCATCTCCACCTAATCCAGGTGTGCTGCTCACAGGGGTGGCTGACCTCTGAACCCTCTGTAGAGTGTCCACGGGGATGTGGGCAGCAACAAGCCTCTAATTTTGTTGAGAACAGTGTGTGAAATTTGGGGGCTTAGCTGCAGTTTTTCCTTCTAAATCTTAAAAGTTTACATGGTTGGTTTAGCGCTGATTAGGTTTCATGGCTCGAGGGATCACTAAGCCAACTTTAAATTCACCACCAGTTTCAGTCTTTTTGTAAATCTGACGTTTTAGAGATATGAAGTTTTTATCTCACAGCAGCCACTGCTCTGGTGGCTGCTGGTTTTTCCTCCTTCATGGTTTTACTGGAACTGTTTTAAAGCTGTTTAAAATAAGCCTCATAGTGTCAATTCATACATACACAAAAAATATATTTTCATGTGATTTAATAAATGTATTTATGCTTTCTGGATCCTTCCAAGGCCGTTTCTTCAGTATCATCTTTTGGTTCTTTGACCTTCAGCCACCCGTGGAAAGAGAACGAGAGCAGGTGGCGAAAAAATTATACAATTTCATACACAAAATTCAAATTCTGGTATATTCTGGTGATCCAGATCACCTGTGCATGGAAATTTGGTTCATTCATCAGAAAAACCAGGAGCCAGTGTCTTCCTGCCACTTGCCCTTTAGAGATATACCTCATTATATTTATTGTCTTTTTTTCATCTAAAGGTTTTCTGAAATGATATGCTGGACATGAAAAAAAGTTTACATGTTCAAAGGAGGAAGTGTGGCGCTGATGTAACACGAGCAGGAAGACGAAGGATGTGTGCTGATGGAGGACGGAGGCGAGGCAGAGAAGCACGGGCAGGATGAGAGCCGTATCAGAGACACAATGAAAGACAGGATGCGAGGCAGGCGGAGAGACGGCGGTGCCAGCTGTAGCAGATGTTTCCATCGTTTCTGTTGTGCTGCTGCAGGCCCCTCGCTCTGCTCCAGCCAAACCCCCCGCGACACCTCGCTTTGCGACTTTGGGTTTGTGTTAATGCCAGACGTGTGTGCTCCTCTCTGTCCTTTGTCTGCTTTTATTTTACCGCCCTTCTGAGAGCCGTTTGAGTTTTATGTAAACCAACAGAGAGGGCACTTTAGCAAAATGGGGTCGTGTGTGCTGGTCCGCCCTACCTCACTTCGGGCAGCTCAATCAGCGCCAGAGCTCCGGTTTAGGGTTAAAGTAATAATCCATTACATTTGCATGTAAATTAATCAGCTGTGTTACTTCTGATCTCTGACATGATAGCGGTTGACGCTCTGCCCCTTCTAAATGCTCTGTCTGTAATTTAGTCGTTTTTATTTCTCATCCAATTTTGCAGCTCCGTAGTGATCCTGTTGTTTCTGTTTGAACGCTAACCTCTCGCCATCCGCCCGCTCAGTGGCAGACCTCATTTGGAAGGTAAAATGTTGCAGTTTATGAATATTTGCTCATTTAGCTTGGGGCTAAAACGAAACCCAACCCTAACCCCAGAAGAGTCAACAGTTGGTTGGCGGATGTTAACAGGTTCACAGAACAAGTGAAAATCAAATCTTGTGTTGATATGAGGTCTCTGCCTGCTTGATAACGATCAGCTTTGAACTTTAAAAAGTTCTTCATTTGTCATCATTGCTGCACTTTAAGCTGCTCTCATCTCTCCATCTTATGAAATACCTCTGCCAGGGAGATACATCAGTTTTGTCTTATTGTTGGATTACTGAAAAAGTTGATTTACATAAACACGTAACCAACTTTGGAGCGATCAAATTTTCAAATAAATGTTTTCAAAGGATTCTTTAATGGTGCAATAAACCTTTCCATTGCATGTCTGTCCATTAAAGTCATGTGAAGTGTTGCATTCTCCAACACATCTGAGAGGTCCTCCCAGAGGAGACATGATCTGTTTGTTTGTTTGTTAATTTATTTCAAACATGTAAACAATATACAGGTACATTTAGTAAAGAAAATAAGAGAGAAAAAAATACTATACAAAAGTCAATGCGTTTCAATATTGCTACCGTTCTGATTCATTTACATGTTGAAAGGGAATCTCATTAATGAGTTTTAGGTCTTCTTCAATTTTTGGATGTGCCCAGAAAACGCTCCAAAAGTAGTAATAAATAATGAAGATGTGTCTTTTGGAGCTGATCACCTGACTTCCCTCTGGAGGTTTCTGAGGTTGACGTCCTGCAGATGAAGCTCATTTGTCAGCTTTATCATTTCAGGGATGACCCCACAGCTCATGATCAGCTGAAAGCTGGTAGGAAGATCAGCTGTCTTATCTTCAGAAACATGTTTTATTCAGTTTCTTGATGTTCTTCATGAAATATCACAAACTAATCTGGATCCAGTGACTCGATCCATGCGTGGTATGAAGGGCGTTTCTGGCTTAGTGGAGGTACTGCTCCATTTTCAAACGTTTTCCTATTAATAATAATGTAATTGAGGTATTTTTATTGCTTCAAAGGGAGGGAGGATAATGAAACGCTTTAATAAAACGTAATCTATTAAGGGACGGAAATAGATTTCCGGTGTAATGCTTTTCCTTCTCTTTTTTTCACAGCAGAACCTCATTAAAAAATTGGCAAATATAATTCCAGAGAACATTATGAACAAACAGCAATGCCATTTTCCCCAGTACACTGACTCCACTTCTGACACACACACACACACACACACACACACACACACACACACACACACACACACACACACACACAGTAGAAACTTTTTGTTTATATAAAAAGACGGGCAATAGTTTTAATAATAGAATAGAATAGAATAGCCCTTTTTTGGCATTGTACATGTAAAACAAAATTATGAGTGCACCACACCAACTGTGCAGGAATAAAATATAAATAGTTGGACAGCAGGAATAAATATACAGTCAGGAGGAATATCTCCAAAACAATAGAAAGGCACACACTGGAGAACAAAGTGCTCGGAGCAAAGAGAAGACGCAGTCTGAGTGATGGCGTTACTCAGACCATGGCTCAGATTGGTGAGGTGGGTGGCAGGGTGCGGGGATACTGTTTGTTAACAGTCTGAATGGCCCAGGTGAAGAAGCTGTTAGTGAGTCTGACTGACCTGAAGCTTGACCAGAGGGCAGCGGGTCAAATAGGTGGTGGGCGGGATGTATGGGTCACCTGTGATGGCTCTGCCCCAGGAGGATCTGGCGATGGCTTCCAGGGGTGGCAGAGGGCACCCAATGATTTTTTTGGGCGGTGTTAATGACTCTCTGTGGAGCCTTCCTGTTCTCAGTTGTGGGTCCAGGTGAGATCAGTGGAGATGTGGGTGCCCAGAGACCTGAGGGTGGAGACAGATTCCACCCGTTCTCCATTTATAATGAGAGTGGAGTGGACCTGTCTGTGCCTCCTGAAGTCCATTATGAGTTCTTTGGTTTTAAGGACGTTCAGCTTCAGGTTATTTTCTGAGCACCAGCAGGACAACTTCTCTACCTCCACCTTGTACGCTGTCTTATCTCCATTAGAGATGAGCGTAACCACAGTGGTGTCATTGGCATACTGGATGATGACTTTGGTTGGGAGAGCTGGGTGAAGGGGAGGAGGTGGTGGGGGGCAGGAGCTGCAGGGGAGGAGTGGTCTCAAACCAGGTGTTGAGCTCCTCTGCAAGTTTGAGGCTGCTGTCAGGGGTTGGGGGGCTCCGTCCTTGGCAGTTGGTGAGGGTTTGGATGCTTCTCCACACCTCGCAGGGTTGTTGTCGGTGAGGACGCCTTCTATCCTCCTATAGGCCTCCCTCCCGGTTCTCCTGCTGCAACCAAATCAGGACTGAGCGAGTCTGAGAAAAAACAGCTGGGACTGAGAAACAAAAGAAGTGGGCATGTATAATATCTCTTCTAAGGCATTAAAAAGTTCAACTTTGCACCCTTTCGTCTAGATTTTAGGGCTCAGTATCAGTTGAGATGGTCTGTGTTTGTTAAAATCTAGGACTACCTAATTTCGTTTGGTATTTGGCCATTTTCCTTATTGTTGTTGCTAACACACTGAGGTTATCACCATCACCCCACAGCTGGATGATTCTGGGATGTGCTTCCTTGGTCTTCTGGGTTTTCTTACAGTGTTCCAGTTTATTAGGGGGGCAGATATAAATGAAGCTCAAAGAGGTCAGTAAGACTAGATGAGTGCTATAGAAATGCCAGTTAATCTCCAAGAATGAATAATAATGATGATTTATAATCTAAATTACTGAGTCTGAATCATGACATTATCACACTAAACTGACAGGCAAGGTAAAATGCCGGTCTGTAAAGCTCAAACCACAAGGGTGCAGATAACTACCACCTGTCACAGGTACAACAGCAAAATCAGAGCCTGCAGGCCAAATCTGGTCGCTCACAAGTTTTACCTAGGACAGCAGATTGCTTTAGGTTTAAGCTAACACAGAGTGGCATGAAACAGCAAACCTGATTCTGAAGAAGCAGATGCTTTCAGTAGAGATGGTTGACTGTCTTTACAGAACATAGCGACAGCCCACTACATCCATTTTTCATGAAGCAGCTTTTGTTTTCAAAGAGTAACCCCTCAGTTGCTACCGTAGCCTGGATGACTGAGAGCCCACACAGACGTACAGAACAAGTGTCATTTTACATGCAGCTCCTTTCACATCAGGTCAGTCGGGTAAACGTAAACACAGTGACTGAGCCGTCACGTTCAGTTCTTAACTGTCCCAGACTAGCAGCAGCTGCCAGTATCAGGCTGCATGGTGGTGTTTTTATTATGTTGCTCCATTATTCTTGTAAAGTCTAACATGCACTACTTTGTGGAATCGTTCAGAGCTTTGCATGAGATATGCATTTCTGACTCAGTTAAAGTGCTTTCATAAACTGCGTATGATGTGATATATACCGACCTTCATTTTCTGAATGTGCATCGGTGTGTTTTTAGTCCCTACTGTGAGTCATTAACTTTGTTCTTCTGCAGTTTTTTTCCATCCGTCTCTGTGCTTCTTTTCTCTTTCCTCTCTCATGTTGAAGTAGATGGCTACGCCTCCCTGATCCCGGTTCGCTGAAGGTCTCTTCCTGTTAAAAAAGGAGTCCTTCCTTCTTGAACTAAATTAAGATGAATTGTTTCTGCACGAGCAGGCTCTCTAGGCGCAGATAGAAGAACACTAATAACAGACATCAGACGGGTGGAACTAGGAGCAAGTTCAACATAGCCAGATGTTCTTTGAGTTAGCCGGTTCGTCAAAACCTAAAGCTGCAGTTAGAGGTGACGGACAGCACGACTATCAGCTTTCTCTGCCCGTGCCGTCTACTTTAGGCTCTGAGCACGCTCACATTAAAGGGTGTTTGACGCATCATTTCACTCGTCTTCCACGCGACGTGGATCAGCTGAGTACCGTCTGCTGTGTGAGCTCATTTATTCATTTCACTGCTCGGTGCTGCTGTTTTTTTCTGGCATGGCGGCTGCACATTAGAGCCCTGAAACTTCAAACTGCATACATTTAAACATTAAAGGTTACGCAGCGAGTGCAGAGTCTGTCTCAATGTCTGATAAAGGAAATAATGCAAGTCTGCGGCCAGATAAGAGTAAATGTAGTAAATGTTCTATAATATTATAATACAGTGAGTTGAGTGTTCTTGGGTAAAAACAGCCTACAGATGTGACTGATGAGTTTCTGATCTGTGTTCTGGCTGCCGCACGTCCAGCTGTGTAAAAGCAAGCAGGAAATTAGGACCAAGCATAAAAACATTTTCTGCTTCATCAGCTGAGTGAATAAACTCCCGATGCAGAGTTTGTGCAGACAGCAGAGAAACTATATCAAATTTAAAGCTGAGAGAAACAAAAGAATCAGTAAAAATGTGTCACTTTCAGAACATACAGCTGCTCCAGATCAGTATATGTTCAGCATCAGTTACCATGGTGATCAAGCCTAGTAAAAATATAGCCATCTTTGTGATGCTGAAACTCAGACTTTAATCTGTTACAGTGATGGTTTCTGTGACTTTATCACTCGGTCACATCACTGTGGAGGAATTTGGCCCACTCTTCTTTTACAGTGTTGTTCAACCTTACTTCATTGAGGTTTGCACCATTCTTGTATGCACAGCTCTCTGAAGGTCCCACCACAGCATCTCAGTCAGGCTGAGTCATCAGCCTCTCCAACACTCATGGGAAGTCTGCAGCATTGTTTTACACACTTGAAAACTGTAGACCGGAGGTGGGCATTTCATTTTCCAAGAAAGTGGGGCTGTCGTGGAGAACCACACCAAAAGGCTGGCAGAGATCATCAAATTAATACTGAGCAGAACTGGTTTCAGCTCATTCTCAGTATGAGCTCTGAATTCCTATGGAAGCAGTAAGGGTGGCCTTTATTTTGCTCATGACTGCACCTCAGTAACACATTAATGTTGCTTCACACTACCCCCCTCTAGTGTGACGAAGCTGCTTCCTTCATGACCCGGTGCAGAATAAGTGCAACTGAAAGTGCATCTCTGTGTTAATGTTAGAGTATCTTCGATCTGGGCGACGGGTTGTAAAATGCTCGTTCCATGTATGCATTAATTTTTTTCCACTTTACATGGTAAATAGTGTAGCAGTGTATAATGAGTCAATCAGCATGCAGTCAGTGAAATAACGGGCACTCTGATGCTGGACAGATTGTTTTCTGCCACGAGACATCTGCAGAGCTGCTAATTGAAACACAATGTGTTCGACTGCATCGAGCTTCTCCAACCACAGAATGTGACACGGTGCACTTTAGCTGCACGTGCAGTGCACTTCCAACAGGTAAACAGCCCCTTAATGAGCCCTCTTCCCTCCAATGGCTCACTGACCGAAGTGGGATGGAAAACAGAGAGCGATGGCGACCGTTGATGTGTTTCTGCTTTGAGCAGGTTTCGTTTGAAGTGATGTCACCGGCTGTGCCGTGCACAAACCCGAGCCTTTATGCACGCCTGAGCCCTGCTATCCATTCTGTTCACAAATTAAAGCCGTATCTGCTCTTTCCTCCTTCAGACGCTCTTACTGTCACTCTTGTATTATTATGCTAATAATAGGTAATCATAATCATTTCAACTGTAAATTGAAAATGGAGTCTATTCCAGCAGCAAACAGTTCAACAGTGGCAGCAAATCTGGCAGCGTGGCATTTGGGGAAACATTTGGCATGGCTGCCTCCTGTTTTGGATGCCAGAGGGCTGCGCGCTCGCAGCACGCTCACAAATGTTCATCCTAGCAGGCTCGACTGATGCAGCTTGTGTGACGGATCAGCTGCTTTGGATCGTTTTGATGTCATTATTTATTTGATGAAAATAAGAGGGTGGAGCCACAGAGGAGGCACTCTGCTGCCTTGTGTGGCAGAGCAGATCCTTTGTTTTTCTGAAGTCCACAGTTTGAAGATTCAATATTTGCAGTTTGGGCACTAATATGATCAGTTTTTGGAGCATTAGGACCGGTTCTTATATCGTGCTTTTGTAATTGACTAAATATCAAAACACAGTCCACAGGCAGTCGAATTAGCTGATCCAATTAGCCATCCAGCTTTCAGTCAATAATAAAAACCTATTAATGCAAAAAGTGAAGATTTAATACCATTTGAACTGCTGAGTTATAGAAACATTTAGTTTTTATAAAGGGGGAGATTATCTATCCGGTCTTTAAGGCTGACGTCATTAGCTGTTTCTGGGTCCAAACTCCGCTTCAGGTCCCAAAGTCAAACGATCACTGCGGCATCACTGAGAGTCAAAAATTGTCTAAATTATTTCATCTTTAAAAAAATGATCAGCTTTGCTGCTTTACCAGGTGTAACAATTAAGTTTAACATCCAGGCATCCATGAAAACAGAATTTATTACATTTAACGGAGTTAGAAGTTAGCAGGAAGTTAGCTCGCTAGCTTCCACCTAAACATGATATAGCATGTTCTGACTGAGAGATTTCTGACAAATTCAAACATACAGCTCTGCTATCACTTCCAACATAAATGAAGACAGAAAACTAAACAGCAGTGACGTTTGTAGGGTTACTGAAGTTGGGCTAGCTGGTATATAATGATGTGCTACGTGATCGCTAGCTACACAGCTATGTTAGCATAACATAAAAACAGTGAAGCTGGAGGATGAACGCTAACTTTTTTCCACTCGATAAAAGTTAACGTGAGGGTTCCCGATGGTTAGAGACAAATGCAATCGCATGGCAGGATGCTGTAAACGGACCAAACTTCAGTCAGGAGAACAACAGATAATCCATCCACAATACGAGGTTAGTCATTAATATACTGCTGCATGGGCTGAGCTGTAGTTACATCGTAAGGGTTTAAAAACTGAGCTTTAAAATGAACAGTGGTAATAAAAACCGAGAGAGGCCGACAGTGATCACTGACTGTTTTTAGGGGCTTGTTGAGATTAAATAGAACAAGATACAAAGCATTAAAACATGTTAAAAACACAACAGCCTTAATAAACGCAGAGTAGTTTGGACCCAGAAGCAGGATCGTCATCACTTAAAGACCCAATAGAGACTTAAACAGCTTCCGTAATGTGGACAGGAAGTAAAGCTGTAACTGAATGACGACTTTTCCTCCTTGATGTTATGATAAATTTTATAATTTAAAAACATCACCAGTGTGCAGCTTTACAGTGTGCAGAGAAAACAAGCGTCCCTGATCTGTAGTTTGGGCGCCATGGCCAGCTGATAAAGCGTCACTTGGCTGCTTTGCTTTCCCACAGAGCCTCCCTTTCACTCTGCAGCAGATTCTTTCTCAGTTCTGATTCCCAGCATCACAAAGAGAGAAAACTGTGTTCCTCACACTGTGGAAAACTGATGGAGCTCTTTAATAGCTTAATGTTGCATATTAATGCGGACCAGCTGTCCTATCTGTTACACGGTGCACAGAAAACAGTAAACGCTGCTGCCTGGAAGACAGCTGCGACTTCCTCAGTGCTCCAGAGTTAACTCGATCCAGCCTTCAAATCCTCAATCAGGGGCCCAACTCTGTCAGACGGGAAAAATTAGCCCCTTCTTACAGCTCTGCAAACAGAGCCAGAGCCGCTAAGGTCACTGATATTATTAGCAACTCGCTGACATTTGGTTGCCATGACGAGCTGAATCAACCGACGGACGAGTTTGGCCGTGACAGAGGACAAAGCAACATCGTGGAGGTGCAGTTATGGATTAAAATAAAGCGAACGCCAATTAAAGGGACAATCGACAGATAATAAGGACCATGCCTCCTAACAGAGCTGTCATTGCTGAACTAACAAGCAAACGTGTTGCTTTCCTCTCTGCATGAATTCTGCATGAGCAATAAATCACCCCTGCATGCAGAAAAGCTGCACAGAGGACAGCCAAGATGACGTCTCCATCACTTCAGCCTTCAAAAACAACTTTTTTAAAGGTGACCTTGACAAAAGTACAATCCACTCTAATAGCTGGAGGGCTGGTAATGAAATCGCCACCACCTCTGTATGTCGAAATGCTCCAGGCAAAGATGCTGAATCCGAAACTACCTCCCACGCATCCATCGGTGATGAGCCTAACTGGTGAACATAACCCCCCCCCACCCCCCCACCCACCCCCGAAAAAATAGTAACTAGTGTTAATACCATAAACTGTATATGAGCAAGAAGTGAAAATATTTACCTGGGGAAAATATAGAAACACATATCTGAAAAAATGCTAGCCCTTATTAGTCCGAGAAGCAAAAAAAACCCTCTGGGAGACATGTAGTTTTTGACATCATTAAAGTTGATAAGAAATAAAAATCCCTCCATGAATCACCACCTGGAGGGCTTTGAGTGCCCCGTTGATCAAATTGGTCTTGGATGAGGAGCTAGACTAAAGAAAAGTTATGACCGCACTACATTACCTGGATTAGGGTTAGCTGCCAACCCTGGCCACCCCACCCTGGAACCAGACCCAGAGTAGGCTTGATTTGAGCCGACTTGTGCTAGGTCATACAAAGCCAGCTCTCCAAACCTGTTTCATAAGCATAAATGTAACAGCCGCAGGTAGAATGGAGCATTGAGTAAAACCAAACACAGTTTCTAAGGTGTTTTTGCCTTTGCATGTACTTCTTTTGGTTTTATATTGACAGGGTTGGAGAATTGAATTTAAAAAAGAAAACACATCCACGGATCTTTTGGAATGAAACTAAATTTACATAAAAACCTGCAAATTGCAGACCTACCTCAATCAGCCAGTTCATCTGCTTTGAGGAGAGCTGCTCGAGCTATTACTACTGACTGTGTGGGGCATTGAATGAAGATTACACTACATCATAAAATAAAACAGGCAGTGTGATAACTAAGCGGGGAAACACATGAAGGTGTCAGGGCTCTGGGTTTGTGACAAGCAGTTTGAGTTTATTTTATATTGTTGATTTCTTATGCTAAAATACTGTTAAATTTGTGTATTTTGTATTACTTGTGAGATAATGTTAAGTTCTAGTATTATTATTAGCTTGTCTGATTTATGTTTCTTCTATGCGTCCTTGTCTATGTTGGTTCTCCTTGAGTTCTGTGTCTCCCCAGTATGTCATGTGTTGTCAAGCTCGTGTTGTCATATCTACGTCCCATTGTGTTTCCTGTTTTATTTTGAGTGTCGTGCTCCATGTTCAGTGTGTTTAGTTTTGCTTCCTCTGTGGTGTTCAGGTTCCTTTGGCTGTTTATCAATGCCCAAGAACGCGAGTACGTACTCGCGTCCTCGGCGGGTACGTACTCGCCTAGAACGCACGGGAGTACGTACCCGCCGAGAATGCGAGCACAGACTCGCGATTTGTACAATTGGAACACCTGCGTACCTGATGATGTCACAGGTCAGGCTAACATCACCAGGCTGGATCAGCTGCTCCACGATCAAAAAAGAATGAAATAAAATTACATATAAACTTCACCCTGTGTGTTGTCATTGAATAAATAATACAGCAAAAATATTTGTATTAACCACTTCACCTGTACTATAGCAAGAGTGCGCCTATATAAAGAGCCACCAGCGGGAAATGATCGCGGGACTAGTTTGTGGTATCAGTGGTTGAACTGGTCAGTAAGGAAAGGAAAAGAGAAAGAAGGCCAAAATGGATCGGGTGGTTGTCGCAGTTGCTGCCGGCATTCTATTCCTTCAGGCTGAAACCGAAGCAGCGCAACTGAGAAGACGAATCCGGGAGAGAAGAGCCAGGATGAAGATGAGGGAGAGGAGACGTGCCCTGATGGCGTGCCTACTGCACCGGGTACATTTGTAGAAAATAAGTAATAGCCTGGTGTTTCTATGCATGTTCCCCTATACCTAGAGAAAAGGTCACATCTGCTGTGTATGATATCATATGGTGGTAGAGCAATACTACATACAGCCTATACAGTGTAACAAAAATATCACTGTGGAGTACTGAAACAAGCTGTACACTCCACAGACAAGTGAATTGTCAAGTAACTTAACAGCACAAAATGGACATTTGCATGTCATGCAAATGGTCAGAAATACACGCGTAAGAAAGCCATCGAAATACATATTGTGCATTAATCTCAGTAAACATGACATATCGTATACTAAAGATAACAATAAATACTGCAGTAACTGTTCAATAAATATATGAGAAACCTGAATCAGATCTGTATAAACACTGTAAGTACCTTGTTTTCCTCTTTCACAAACAGGGGAAGTGCGCAGCAAGACCATATGCACAAATTGATTACAGTATCCCCATCCTGTCAATCTACTTCACTGGAGCTGACCTAAAACCAGCCTTCAGACTGTCGAGAGCAAGCGTCAGCATGCTGTTGCAAATGCTCCCCCGGGAGAAACAACACGGATGGAACCACGAAATTGAGGTGCTAGTGACCATTTACTGGCTGGCCTGCGGAGCCTCATATCGGGTGACAGCAGACATCTTTGGCATGCCGGTGGCAACAGTGTGCAGGATTGTCCACAATGTCATAGAGGACATGATGGAAATCCTGCATCAGGTCATTCATTTCCCAAAGGCAGAAGAGATGGAGGAGGTTGGGGCAGGTTTTGCACGCCTTGCTGGCAATGAGGCATTCCGTTGCACAGCTGGTGCAATTGATGGGTGCCACATCTGCATTCTCCCACCTAGGGAACCACATAGGAGGTCATACCTCAATAGGAAACTGTTTCCCTCTGTCGTGCTGCAGGGCATCTGTGACTCCAGAGGTGCGTTCCTAGATGTGTACATTGGACATTGCGGATCTGTGCATGATGCACTGGTATTGCGGAGATCCCCAATGTACAAACAGGCCCTGTATCCACCAGCAGGCTACTTCCTCCTGGGAGATGGAGGATACCCTTGCCTTAGGCACCCAGTGGCAATAATGACCCCATATCGCCAGCCTGTGTCAAGTAAGAAAACCATTCCCCTTGTCTTTACACCTACACACACGTGTAGTGCTACATCTGTTACAGTGAAGCATGCAGAGCTATAAGACAACAAATGCAACATTATGATCCTATCACACTAATTGAAAGTGTACTATGCACTAAATACAAGTGTGTACTGCCTTTCGTTTACAGCTCCAGTTGAAGAAAGGTTCAATCGGCACCACGCCAAGGCCAGGAACATCATAGAGCGTACTTTTGGCATCCTGAAAACACGCTGGCGCTCCATTTTCTTGCGAGCCCTTGTGATCCGGCCTCTGTTTGCCCCCAAAGTTGTGGGAGCTTGCTGCATCCTCCACAACATCTGTGTGGCAACAGATGACGTCTGCCAAGAAGAAGGAGATGAGGAGGAAGCACAAGAAGGACCAGAAGCCGAAACAGAAGGCACAGGCGTGGACAGGGAGCTTTCAGGAGCCTGCATCCGAGCCAGGCTTGCTGCACGACTGTCTGCTCCTGAACAGCTGCCTGCATGTCTGTTTGAACATGACTACATCTAGATAAAGGTGCCATGTGTGAGATGTAGTCATGCTCAAACAGATATGTAGGCAGCTAAGGCCAAAGGCAAAAGCCCCCGGTTGGTAAAAACAAAAAGGAGTACATGCAAATGATAGTGTACCTCCAAATCAGTGTGTCACTTAAGTTAATTATGTAATATACACCTTTGTTTGTACAGCTTGTCAATAGTGTACATTTGTGTTCTCTTTTGTATATTTGCTTGTGTGCTCACGGCTGTATAGGTTGAATTCAATGTAAACAGTCATTGTAACTGTTACACTTGTTGAAATGCTGTTTTACTTTGACTAAAGAGATTCTCTGTTTCACATGCAGCAAAAACCACACTTCATTATTGTGAATTATATTGCTTTATTTACATTTTATCAACAAGTTTTTCAAACAGTGTGAGGAATTTTTCTGCCCTTTGAGTAGCTGCCCTCTCCCTCTCTTCCTCCCTAGCCAGCGCCTCTCTCTCTCTCTCCTCCTCTCTTTCCACCCGGTCTTTCAGGAATTGGAGTACAGCCTGGCTGTCCCTGGGCCTCTTCCTCTGGCTCTTCCCCGACACTCCGGGAGACGGGGACGGGGCTGGAGTGCTGACTGCACCACCTGCAGTGGATGTGAGGTTTGCTGCAACTACCAGGGGTGGCTTTATTGAGTGCTGCCCCTGGAGCACAGCATCCATCATGTTACCGTCCTCTACTCTACACTGTAAAATATAACTTGTTGTTTCAACTTAAAAATATGAGGTAAAGGGCTGCCTTAAAATTTTAAGTTAAGTCAAGAAATAGAGTTTGTTCTTATAACACAACCAATTGTTATCTTAATGAAAAATCACATGTTGTCTAAACTTTCATCTTAGTTTAGTTGACTGAGATTTATTAGTCAGTTCAACTCCTTTAATTGTCATTTTTACTTGGGAAAACCCTTTCAGCTAAATTAAAATAATCTATTGTTTAAACTCTTGTCCTAGTTCAGTTGACTTGGGTTTTTTAGTTAATTCAAATACTTTAGTAGTTCTTTTAACTTAGGAATCTATTTTAGCTTAACTAACATAATCTGTTAGCTAAGTTGATTTAAGTTTATTAATTAACTGAGCTCCTTAAGGTAGCTGAGTGAACTTGTAAATCAGTTTCATTTTAATTATCAGAGTTGATTGACTGGATGTAAAGAAAAATGTGTATTAAACATCTTAAGTTTTGTTTTGTTTTTTTTTGGCTTTCTAACATCCATTTCAGCAAAACTACCTGTTAGGTTTATCTTAGATCTCAGGTTTAAATATCTACATTCCTTTAAATTAATTTTCTGTTGTTTACAGAAAAAAAATAAAACCCCACAGATTCCATTAAAGTCTATCTGATCATTTCATACAGAAAGTTTGTTTTAAGAACATGACAAGACAATTACTCATGAGCACCCAACATTCACCATTTATTGTGCCATCTTAGTCATCTGAGAAACAGAAAAATCAGTGACGTAGCTCATCAGGCTCACAATCCATCAAAACTCAAAGGCTGCTCCCTGTGAAACAATAAATTTGAACTTGGTCTTGAGCCCAGTTTGGGTGAAGATGAAATTCTGACCAATACTCTAGGAGCAGTAGTGATTCTTGTGAAGTAACAACATAAAGTCTGCATTAATGTAATGTATCAACGGGACACTTGCTATTTTAGAAAAGTTATTCTTTACATTTGCAAAATTTTTAAACTTCATTGTGCTCAGTCACACCTGTTAGCATAAAATGTGAAATATTAAAACAGTACAAAACCTTTGATAAGTGACAGTAAAGATCAGTTTATAACAACTAAGACATCAAACTCTTGTATTTGTCTTCGTTTACAATTGCAACAAATTCCACAGAACCAATATCTCTGAAAATGACTGCATGCTTCTGAAACATTTGATAATATGGATATTTCAGAAACATTAGTTTGAGTCTGCTCAATTGCAAAACAAAGGAAAAACTACTGACTTGCATGAGATAAGCATCTGCAAAGTCCAGCATTATATTGTTGTTCACATAAGTTTCTTAAACCATGAACAAATGAGTAATTGTCTAATCTGGAATGTAAAGTGTAGTCATTTAGTGACATACAAAAGTGAGAATGAGAACTTGCAAGAATAAAAAAACAAACAGTAAAATAAAAACTGTCCTTAACACTAAGGATCATACAATTACAGTTCTGCATGGCTTTCTGCAAGAGTCTGTTTCTTAGACCATGCACTAGTGAGATGCACTGCCTTCCACCAATGTTCATTAGGATGTTCTGAATGACTTCAAAGATGTCCTTAAGTTCCTTTGGATAGTGTATGTTGAGGGCAAAAAGAAGGCCCATCAGCATGGAAATGGCACTTGAGACATCCCTCAGATTAGACAGGATTACTGCTGCCTCAAGGACAACCAACACATCGATGTCTTCTTCTTTCACCATCGCAATGCCAACTTTCATCCTCTTAGAAAACGTGTCTTCAATACCTGTCGGCTATAAAAGGGTTCAAAGACAAAAAAAAAAAAAAAATTACACAATTACAATTACACAATATCCCGTGTGCTTAACAATTCATGTCTTTCCAAAGAAGAGCCATACTGATGCTTTGGATGATGGTGATTGGCTTTGGGTAACACTTATTAGTTGTTAAAGTTTTTTCAGAATGAGATATGCACCCCCATGTTACAAATCCATTTCTTGCTTTAAACAAAGACCATGTTCATAAATAACTGAGCATGTCTTCAATTGCAGAATTCAAACAAAATTTTCAATTTAAATGGTAAATGGCCTGTATTTGTATAGTGCTTTACTAGTCCCCTAAGGACTCCAAAGTGCTTTACACATTCAGTCATTCACACACATGGGTGGATGACTGAATCGTGACTCAAGAGTTGACAGTTCGTCTTATAATTGGAAGGTTGCCGGTTCGAGCCCTGGCTCCGACAGTTTCAGTCGTTGTGTCCTTGGGCAAGACACTTCACCTGTTGCCTACTGGTGGTGGTCAGAGGGCCCGGTGGTGCCAGTGTCCGGCAGCCTCGCCTCTGTCAGTGCGCCCCAGGGTGGCTGTGGCTACAATGTAGCTTGCCATCACCAGTGTGTGAATTTAAATCTACTTATGCTAAATATTGGCTGTGCTCTAAACCAAATCTGGCTGAGAATACATGAAATGTGCAAACTGCAGCTACACTACAGGATCAGATTATGGCTCCATAGACAATGCTTCTTTAATCAGTTTATTGATTAAAGTTTATTTTTTCCCCCTATATTAACAGCATGAAAAAAGAGCATATAGACATGGCTGAACAGGTTGCATAATTGGCACTGAATATCAACATCCACCTTTACCCAGCTGCCCAATGACTCTCGGCCAGTAACCTTTAATTGCTTACCCAGTCTACACAGTCTCTTTTCCAGGGTCCAGGACATTTCACCAAAGTATTGCCCCCCACAGCTGTAGCAGCCACTGCAGCCCCTTAAATATCCTAATATCTCTGCCATTACAATATACAATGTGAGAAATCAAACGTAAAGCTGAAGTGAACAGTACAGCAGCGAAATGTCAAAGACCCTGGTGAAGACATGAATAAACACAAGACACTAATAATATCAATGCTAGCTTGCCAGTTAGTTTCTCTGAAACCCAGACCAAATCCAGTGTCAAAGATCTTGTAATAATACATTTGGTGAGGAAAAAGTACACATGTACTTTTTAATTTAAAATCCACTGTGGTGCTGTCATTATTAAATTTACTAAAAGAAACAATGCTAACCTTCACAGTCTTGAAAGTGTGTGAGGGATCTTCCTTTAGAAAATGAGGTCCTCTGTCCTCTTCCTTTGTGTAGGGCTCTGGTCAAAGAAGTCAAAAAGAAAACAAAAACACTTTTTAAACAGTGTTTATGAAGCATGTAGACAGCTCCAAATTCACAGCTTTTTGATGCATAATTCCATCAATATATGATTATCATTGGAGATTTTGAATCAGGCTTATCAGGACATTCAAGTAGAATATGATATCCAACCTACCACCAATATACACAGATTCTGTAAAAGTTACCACACTAAATGTCCAGTTGTGAAATATGATGACAGACTTTACTTATCAGCTTTCTTTCAATGAGTTCATCAGTTGAACTGGATAACCTAAAACTTAAACAAAGGATTAGATTTCGCAGTTGAACACTTACATCATCTCCGAAGCATCTTATGAGCCTAGTTAGCCTTTCTATGCCGCTCTTGATTTTGTACAGCTCCACGAACCTCTCCATAATGGTCAAGCACAGCAAAAAGGAACCCTTTCAGGTCAACAGATGTAAGACGGGCAAATTCTGCTTCAACCTGAGCAATAGAAGAAGAGGGGTGGAGAGTACAGGCAGAATTAAAAAAAGATTCTTTGAGACCCAAATTTAAGCAAACAGTCATCTGAGGCCCATTAGAGAAAACACAAACACACAAAAGCAAACAAACAAAAAGATGCACTTTACCTGCCGTTCAGCAAACAAGGAAGTTCAGAGAACAATAAGCTCTGTCTTGAAATCTTTTAAAGTAGAATGATTGTGAAAATGACTTATGTGATGTAAAACTTTAGTAAACGTGCGATTAAAAGAACACTGAGTAAAAGGACAAGTAACAGTTTCCTTATTCCTCAGATGTTTACCTTGATGAGCAATACTGTTTTAGTCCAACTGCCTCATTAAAGTTACACAACAGGCTTTTTACATTAAAGCCAGCAAGTCCATTACATACTCCCTTTTTAGATCTGAAATACTGTGCAGATTCTGTGTATATGTAGTGGACAGCAATTTACCCCAAAGAGCGCAAAGTTTGCAAGTCCACCTCATTTAAATGACAAAGTCAAATGTGATCATCTAGACCTGTGAAAATAAATTAATGACAAACTTGCAGTTATGGATGTTATTACAACCACAAGAACCTAAACAGTCTGCTCCATTGCTTTTGTTAATGAATCATTTGTTGGTAACACGTCTGAATATTTAGTTTATGCCACCTGCATGTGATCATCAATAGTGCCATATTACTTCTTAAGAAGTACCCTGACACTACAATCTTTATATCATTTGTTCTACAGAGCTATTAAATTACAATATAATCTGAGGTGTTTCCAGTATGACAAAATGCACAAATTGTAACTTACCATTTGACTCCACTGACAAAAATAAATCCCCAGCATCAAGTTTGGCTTCACAGACCTAAAATAAGTAAAATAAAAATATATGTTATAATTATATTGTTTTCGCCATTTATTCATGTTTGCTAATTTTCTGACATATAAACAATGTTAGTTTTGTTACAATACAGAGAATGCAGTTTAATTAAAAGGTAAATTATGCAAAAAAAAAAAAACTTCTGCAGTATACCATGCCAAAAATCAGTGTCTCTGATGCCAATTATTTTATCACTACAGCTCGTTTAGTATGGAAACTCACACAATCTAGTCATACTGATCACAAGAGTTCAAAAATAAGTCAAAATAGTGAACTGTTGTTAAGCATAAAGCATTTCAGGGTAACAAATAACTGCACAATATAATTAAAGCAAAAAATAAGCACACTGGAGGACTATCTGATAAAAACTAATATAATGCTGGTTTGTAGACCATATTTTGTCTCAGTCCTGAGTGCACTCTTGCAGCTTAGCATGCAGCAGTTAATAACACCTTAAGTGATTACATAGGGATAAACAGATGACAACAAGCATCCGAGTCCTGCCAAAAAGGTCTTTTTGAACCCAGCCAGTTATTGGAAATATTGCCAAAATGAACTTCCACCAAAATACAACAGCCTGTGAACTTGAAAGGAATTTACAAGTACAGAGACAATATGAAATAAGCTTTATTAATTAGCTGAGTTAGCTTGCTAATATCGCAACAGGGTGAGTGCACAACCTTAAAGCTAGCGGCACAATACTTGTGATTTGCTCAGCGCCACATTAAACCCATAAAAAAGGCCATATGTCAGTTTATTAGGTCAAGTTTGGTCATGACACACAAGCTGGACCTTGTCGGCTAAAGTTACATTAGCTAAAGCAAACATTTCGGTAAAAGAGAAAAACACACATCATGCCATAAATTCAAAACATGTTCCAACTTTTGTAGCTCTCTTTCCTTATAGTTATAACCAATGTTACTCACCTTGAAAGCATATTCCAAAGAAGACGATTAGAAAACGTCCAAGTAAAGTGAGCATGTCGTTAACCGCCAATTCCCCATGATGCACCTCGGTAGCAGTCACGTGAGGCAGTTTTGAATCCTGCTGTGCTCAACTTACCCGCATTGTCAAGTTCACATAAGTTTCTGATTTAGCTGGACATGAGTTTTCAAGTTAGCTTTTTTTGGTGTAATTGGGACGTTTTTAACTTGTAATTCTATGTTATAACAACAACTTCAGTCATCTATCGTCAAACTGATATAGAATAATATGTTGAAATAACAAACAGCTAGAATTACATTTTACAGTGTACTCCCCTGCCTGTGGGTGGGTCCCTAAGCTCCTGGAAATATGTATTGCTTGCCATATTATCACAGATGCAATTACTCTATTATTGAATGGCAGAGTACATGTGATTACCATAAGCAGACACACGTTCTTACATTTCAGGAATGGTAGACAGGTATTGTTTTTGAACCTGTCTACGACATCAGATAGGCACAGGTACATTACCTTGTATTTGGCCTTGAGATTGTTCCATTTTTTTTGCGCCTGTTTAGGTGTTACGGCCAGGCCTGAAGAGCTAACAAAATCCCTGGGGGAAAAGAATGTTGCACTGTCACTTCGATAGCTAGTTATCATAAGATGTGCCCCTCTGATCCTTCCCTAGTGGACAGGGAGCAGCAACAGCAGTCAGTACTTACTCCCATCCAGTCTTGCAGGTATTTCTTTTTCCTGTAAAAAGGCTCTCATTTCCCGCCCGCCACTCAATGAGAGCCTGCGTTTCCTCACTTGTCCCTTGATTTAAATATACAATATCACATATTGCATTAATATATTGACAATCTCAGCAAATAACAGTAGGGAAAAATGACAGCAAAACAATCGGCTTTATTACAACTTTCTGTTGATGCAAACGTAAACATTACTTGAGGTGTTTGAACATTATACAGGATAGGATGGGATAGGATAGCATAGGATAGACAGGTTGGTGATGATGCAAGATTTGTGTGGACGACTGGCTATTGAAATTGCCACACTGATCCTTTTGAGATGGCGGGAATTTCAAAAGGAGATGCCGATCCTCTTGTGCTCGCTATTTGGCAGGGCCCCTCCAAAAACAGCATAGGGAATTTATAATACGGGTCTGTACTGTTGACTTGACTAACTATTCGATGTTTACATAACTATATTCTCGCATAACTATGCATTGGAAATGCACTGCATATTACAACAGTAGTGGTATTGGACTTACAATTATGCGTCTTGTCCTCGGCCATCTTCACAGGGGTCTTGCGAAATGCATTCTGGGATATATAGCTGTCCCAAGTCTACACCGATGCATGCTCGATAAAACGGGCGGATCGAGAACACATCCGGGACTTTTTCGCGTTCTCGGCGTGATGCGTACTTCGAATTGGAACAGTACTTGGTCTCCGACTGATGACGTATCACGAGTACACGAGAATGCAAGTACGCACAAGTACGCATATTGATAAACGCCCTTTGTGTCAGCTGTGTTTCCCAGGTGTTTCCACTTCCCTCATTACCCCTCTGTGTATTTAAGTCCTCTGTCTTCCTCTGTTTAGTGTCGGTGCGTCTGTTTTCCTCTTTCCACTGTCCAGGGCATGTTCATGTTCCATGTTTATGTTTTTTCTCATAGTTTCTCTCATGCTTCTGCTCAGAATCATGTTCACGTCTCTCGTGGTCACAGTTATTATAGTCTAGTTTTTTCCCAGTTTAGTTTTCGCCTGTGTTTTGTTTTGTACTCATGTTTTTCAGCCTAATAAACGGCTCGCCTTTTTGTTAAAGTTCAGTCCTGTCTCTTCTGTGTCTGCACTTGGGTCCACACCGCAAACACACCGGCTGCTCAGCCATAACAGAAGGTACTTTAACACAGGAAACTTGGCACAGGAGGAGAGAACACCGATAGAAGAATTCGACTCCAAATCAACCCAGGACCAAGAACAAGACTAAATACACTAAAAATACTTTATATGAACTCTAAGAAAACCACGAATCACACAGAATATTTAAATAAAAGTCAAACACACTGAGTAAATGAACCCAGAACGACTGCACAAGCATCATTTACATTTCAGGCTACATGGAAATACTTAAAGAGTAAACTCAGTGCTTTAATCCAAGCTTAAGCAGATAAATGGATCCAAAATACTCCTGACAGCAGCCATGTGATCCTCTCACTCTAAGGTTTTTATTTTTTTGTGTTATCAGTATATTTTTCCATTTTGCACGTTTTTTCTTATGAGCAAACAAATTAAATCGTCTGTTTCATTTTCACAATTCAGGAATTTTAAAAGTCATGAGTCTAGAGGCAAAATAAATAAACTGGAAGTGTGCGAGATGTGGTCACGTGATAGAGATTTAATAACCAAGCTTTGTGCTTTGACTTGCTTATCTAAGAGTCTGAAACGCCAAACTTGAACTCTGGAAACAAAACGCTGCTGAACGATTAAACACGTTAGCGCCACTTCGCACTCCTGCCTCGCGTCCTTTCGACGGGCTCGTTGATTTCTGTGAATGTCGGACTTTAACATTTCTCCTCCCTCTCCGTCTCTCCCCGAGTCCAACTCTCTCTCTGCCTTCCTTCCTCCCACTCATTCTGTCTCACTTTCTGTCTAACCCAAATCAGACTTCGTCCACATCCCCGTCTCACCCTCCTTCCTTTCGTTCTTTTTTCACAGCTCATCAAACCCAATCAATCTGGTGGCTTCTAGCTTTGTTAAAGAATTACAGAGTAGTGCGGCTGTAAAAACCTCTCCCCCAGACGTTCCCTTCACATGACAAGAGACAGACAGTGGTGCTGGCGGGGGTGATGAGGAGGGAGAGCAGGCTGGTACCAACTAATTAAAGAAACTCCCAGAATCCTCTTTTTTGTGTGTTTTTTTTTCTTCCCCTGACTGGCTGAGACAAAGCCATGTGACCCGTAAAGAGAATGAGCCAAGTGACCCATGACAAACCACAGGAAATAGAGTCTGTGAGGATGGAGAGAGGAGGAGGGAGAGAGTCGGGAAAAGGTGAGCGGGTGTGAGGGAGAAAGAGCTGAAAGAGGGTACGAGAGAGAGCGAGAGGCTGGAATTAGCAGGACGCAGTAGCAATAATGTCAGGTCACGGCCTTTAGGGTGGAGATTTGTGGAGAGGGATGAGAAAGTGCGCTGAAACAAGCCGTGAGGTTGGACTGGGCTTTATTAGACTGGTGGCACGAGGTCAGCGTTACGCTGTGGTTAGTGTAACAGTCAGACATCAGTGTGTGGAACCGATGTGTCTGGAATAGCTGAGAAACCCTTCAGTATGAATGTGATGCATCTGTATTTTTGTATTTCTGAGCATTCATATTCTTTCTCACAGTGAGTCCCGACACATGACGCAGCTCGTCTCTGCCCATCAGAGACCTCATCATGAACGATACTGGGAACAGTTTGCTTCCAAAGTGCTAGCACAGCTGCACATTTCAGCTTTCTTTTAGAAGTCCTTCACTCTGAATAAGGTGTTTCACCTTTAGACTAAGGCTAACAGCTCACTTCTAACTCAGAAGTCCTTCTTGTCTGCTGGATGTTAAACAGCGAACAGCAACACTCAGCCTTTTATTGGAGCCAAAAGAATTTGGGCCACTTTCAACTCTCGGTGGTGTCTCAGAGTTTGATTGATTTTTAGCTGAAGGAGAATATGGTTCCTTAAAAGTAGAAGAGGAGGTACAGCCTTCTGGATTCAGGAGACAGACACCCTCTGTAGTTGTAGTATTAGGCTTCAAACTTTCCTTTTTGCATATAGTTAGGGCTGGATCAGGCGACCCTGAGTCCTCCCTTAGTTGTGCTGCAATAGGCCAAGGTCGCTGTGGGCTCAGATTCTTGCTGTTAAAAGGAATTATATTTGTATTTTGGGTTTTCTTTGTATTTTATTTTACTTTGAGGTAACTGTTATTTAAATAATATTGCACCGAATGTCTGATGATGTGGGAAAGGGAGCGGGCCTGCCTCAAAGTCCAGTTCAGCCAGCATCAGCTGATAGCTCAGTGGACAATTTTATTTGTTTCTGTGTCTGCCAGCCACTTTGCAACCCACTTCCACCCCAGCTCCTCCTTAGTCAGAATCACATCTGTTTTATTTTACAGTACCAACACAGCAGTGCTATTCCCTGATTTATGCCTCTGGGTATTACAGGAGATAATGGATGAGTGGAATTGTAAGGCAAGTTATGAACAGAAAACTCGGAAAAATAACAACAAGATGGATCACCGTGCTTTTAAGATGGTCTCCAGGTAAAACTAGTTCTGCGCGAAAGAGCCTGATGAGTTTTTCAGAAGCGCTCACAGCCAAAGCCGTCAGATAGATCAGAGTTATTCCAAAGTTTGGATGAAATATCAATTCAAATTGCATCAGTAGCAGCAAAACTACACGATGTGTTCTCACTGGCCGAGTGATCCCCACGTGCTCGCGTCTGCTTATTTGTAATAACCGATGGGAGGTCACGGCTGATTTTCATTCCTGTGCAAATCGATCATGTCTCCAATTTGTGGAGGAAATTTCCTGCTGCATGCTGGTGATGAAGTCCCCTGATGAAACTTGTCCCACAGGAATCAGACTCTAATTTCAGATGCAGTTTGTTTTGCCCATGTAATTTGTTTTCTTTCCTTTTAAATGAACCTTATCTGCGGCAGATGGAAATGTATGGAGACTAATATTCAATAAATTCTGGAGTGTAAACTGCAGGTCTCGCTGATGTTTCTGTTAAATATTTACACCGAGCACCTCGGGGGATTTGCAGTCAGGGGCTGAAGGGCGAGGCGTGCATCAGATGAGCTTTTGTGTCACATTTAATGCTGCGATGTGCTCCTTTGTGCTGACCCACGTGGCTCTGGAGCACGTTCAGAGCAGTAAAACCCCTTTAGAGGCGAGGAGAAACGCTCGTATTTGTTGCTGTACGATAATAAAATGCCACTTATTTAGTCTGATTCAACATTACTGCCCTCTTGGCCTAACACTTAGCCTCTAGCCTCAGCATCAGCATTCGTAACGAGGTTCGCCGATGCAGCCGTTCGCTCGTCACAGCTAAGTGCCCGGGAATGCGCCGGGTCAGTTTTATTTTACTGCCCTTATGCTTTATCCATCTGACAAATGTACACAGGCAAGCAGAAGCACGTTCATAAACCTGCACCGACGCAGCCTTCTTTTATTGTCCTTGTGAGAGCCTTAATTTCAATTCCTTAACTTTAAGAGGAAACCGATGAATCCTACGCTCATAAAGGATGAAAATGATGTCCATCCTATGAGGCCCAAATAACAAGGGATTCTGTCCATTATAGCTGGAACAGTTGGTCCTTAAAATAAAGGAAAATATTGCCCTTTCCCTGCCATGACCGCTCAACACATAAACACGCCGTGGTTCACGTGCTCTCTGAGAGCGAAGGCTGCTGTGGCGGCTCACATTTATTAAATATTAAAAACATTTAAATCCCATATCCTGAATCACATTAACTCTCGTACTACCCCCATTAACAGCGGAAAAATAACCTCAGACGCATTAGAGGTTATGTTCTACATTCAGTAAACACAGGCTGTGATTGCCAAACGCTGGCGATTGAGAAATGAACGGCTGAGCGAGCAACCTGCTGGGGAGATTTCTGCTCTGAAGCTACAGGAGGGGCCAGAGAGGGGATGATGCTGTTTGAAAGCGCTGCTGCTGCTGAGGCTTTTTTAAACCAGAGAAGTGCAGGACTGGAGCAGGAATTTGCCCATGCAAACCACCACACTGCATATTTAATGCGCACACCTCTGTGAAAATAGCACAAACATAAGAAATGTTGGAACTGAGAGGGTTTGTTGTTGTTTTATAGCTGAGACTCGGGCCTGAATAATGAAGATGGCGCTAAAGAACCAACAGCTGCAGTTCCTTCAATGTCCACCAGAGGCTCCAGCGGTGAGTCAGTCCCCATAGACTCTCATGTTACAAGTTTCCAGCAGAAATAAACACATTTACAGCCTGATACACAAACTGGTTGGTCCCTATAGATAATTTCCGTATTTCAGTATTAGGGGCGTGGCCTCTTTGACTAACAGGTGGATGGTTACATTGCTGTAGCTGCTGGCTAGGCTTTACCGCAGCTCACGCTGGAGCGTGTTTGTCCTGTTGGAGCCTTTTGGAGTATGAATGATGACGCTTATGTGCATGTCTTTATCCTGTCTTCCTTCTCTTTCCCCAACCGGTCGCAGCAGATGGCCCCGCCCCTCCCTGAGCCTGGTTCTGCTGGAGGTTTCTTCCTGTTAAAAGGGAGTTTTTCCTTCCCACTGTCGCCAAAGTGCTTGCTCATATGATTGTTGGGTTTTTCTCTGTATGTATTATTGTAGGATCTACCTTACAATATAAAGCACCTCGAGGCGACTGTTGTTTTGATTTGGCGCTGTGTAAATAAAACTGAATTGAATTAAGTTCAATAAAGAAGTTCTGTAATCAATGGTCTGCTTGTTTTCCTGTGTGTTTGGCTGTTTATCTGTTCTTCACATGACTATTGCTTTCCAACACTGTCAATCTCAATACTGACATCATTACTCTAGTCCAATCCTCTCGCCCACCTTCTTTGAGACAATCACCCTCCACTTATCTGACCAATAATATGGCTGCTGTGCGTCTGAGAGGGCTGCGCTCCAGCGCTGGTGAGAAGAATTCTAGGATTTTATTCATGACTGAGCAGTAATTAGAGACATCTATTTCAGTAACTGACAACTTATCACTCAACCCTCTCCCCCAAACATATTCACATCTAGCTTTAGAAGAACAACATGGTGGTCATGCCCATCTTTTATGTACAGTCTTTGGGGAAACAACAGTAAAATAATCTAAAATCACTCACTTGGTGAAGAACATACAGTGATTTCTTGAATTATTTGTAAGATGATAGTTTTTATTACTTCAATTAACTTCAACCGTAATTATAGGAGTGTAATTATATGGAAAATACTTTTTTTCACAATTGGAAATAATTTTCTGCAGTTGATACACTTAATCACTCTAAAACCAACCTGTGTGTCACACACACACACACACACACACACACACACACACACACACACACACAGCTGACAATAACATAAGCTTCCAGTGCTATTCGTCAAACTGATTTCTGCACATTTGTCATTTATGCATCGCTGCTGATTCATCACTGTTGCTGCACTTCACACTTCAGCTGCTCTCGGCGATGCCGAGGTTATTGAAACGGGAACAGTTCTTCATCTGTGAACGCTCCAAGTTACAGTTAATGTTTGGTTTGCAGCTCCCCGGCATCGCTGCAGTCTTCTACTGAGACGCTCCTCTAATCTCCTTTTATCGCTTTGTCTTTCTGTAATGCTTTTGTGTCTCAAGTACGCCACTTTCAGCTGCTCGTTCTGAGGAAACGTGCCATAAAAAGGTTTTTTTAATCGTGAATCACATTCAGTTCTGTAACGGATCTGAACCTCAGTCCCAACGTGCTGAAATACTATAAGATCTTATTGGAAAGTGGAGCCGAGACTGGGAGAGTCGGTTGGTGTTATTTAAAACGAAAGCTCAGTGTGTGTGTGTGTTTGTGCGTCTGCTGCATCTGTGTGTGAAGGTAAAGGTGTGTGTGGATGTGTCTCTCTGTGCATAACAGTGGAACAGAAGAGCTGCCATCTGGTAAAGCCGTCCACCTGCTCACACTCTGGTGGTCCTTTCTTTTCTTTGTGTGTGTGTGTGTGTGTGTGTGTGTGTGTGTGTGTGTGTGTGTGTGTGTGTGTGTGTGTGTGTGTGAGGTAGGTAGCATCTTGGTTGTCTCTTAAATCCCTGCTTCTGCCTTGGTGTGATTGAGCAGTGTGTGTGTGTGTGTGTGTGTGTGTGTGTGTGTGTGTGTGTGTGTGTGTTATTGCCACCTACCCTGTACATTTCCCAGCATGCACTGTTGCAAAGCCGAAGCTTTGAAGGTTTAGCTTTCTCACCTGTAAACTCTTGTGTATGTACGTCGGTAAACAGGTGAAACATCAGTGAGCCAAATGTGCAGAGGAAATAAAAATATGACTTCATGGACACTCAGTAAGTGTTCATGATCCAGGATGAAGAGCAGCGTCGTACCTTAAAAGCCTCATAGTATTTGTTATAAATAGGTGCAGCAGCTGGTTATCTGTGCTTTGGAAAGCTAAACGTGTGAATCACAGGAAAATACCCCTGAAGCACTAAAACACCCTTCAGAGTAACAGCTGGACTAATTAAATATGAGGCGACTGTTTCATCACATCACATCTCTGCCCTGCTGACACCTCATTCTTCTTCCTGAGCTCTTAGGTCTTCAGGTCAGAGGTCATGGGGATCTGGCTTTTCAGGCAGTGGCACCAAGGTGGTGGAATTCTCTTTCAAAAGCAGCTGAGACATTTTTAGACAGACAAGCTTTTAATTAATTTGCTGTTTGATGTAGTTTTCCATTGCTTTCCATTCTTATGGTGCATTTTTATTCTCACGTCATGCTGAAGCAATAAAAGTTTGACTGACTTTGTGTCACGAGCAAATGAGGTGGAGAGTCTTAAAGTCATCAACAAACACAACCAAAGAATTACAAACACACATAAATGATAATGCAACAAATGTTGCACGTGTTTGGTCCGAGGTTTTTGGTGGGAGTGGTCAGCTCAAACTGCGGTAACTCCAGACCTCTCCATACATCGGCAGCCACGTTGGGCTCAGCTATGCAAAGTGTTGCTGGAAACAAATCAGTGCTACTCAGAACCAGCCCTACAAACACGCGTTCATTTAGAAAAAATAACGCGCTCGTGTCACAATAGCGCCACCATGTGGTCAATTTTGTTTGTTTGTTGTTTGTTTTGTTTTTATTAGATGTGCGATCCTGTTAAACATTCGCACTTTGCTTATGGCCTCCGCTAGCCTCAGCAGCCCAAAGAGAAATCACACTGAGAAACATGCAAGCTGCAATTTCAGCTGCTGTTGATGCTCATTTAAAAAAAAAAGAAGAGGAGGAAGAAAGCAAATCAGTGCTGGGTGGGAGTGGACTACGCCGTGTTTTTGGTTTCTGTTTTGTTCTGTTAGTTTTTCCTGCAGCCTAGCAGGACCACGTTAGCCCTCCCCAAACTTCCTGTAATTTATCACCTATCCATATATAACACACCAAAACAAAGAGAAACCCCAGAGAGCGCAGCATGGACTTTATAAAGCTGCAAAATGTCAGCCCTGTTAACATGCAGAAAAATGCAGATGTGTTGGTTACTTCATGTGTGGACACTAAAATGTCTGGCTTTGGTGCTTGTCCAGTAAACGTGTAACCTGATGGTCACATTACAGCGAGTGAAAACCCCTCAAACGTGGGTCAGTGGAGGTGAAAGTCTGTGTCCTGCCTGACTGCACTCACCTCCTCTTCGCTAACACTCTTCCTCCCACCGTGTCAGGTGAGTGCCAATCTGCACACTGCCTCTGGCGACGTCTCCATGGAATCATCCGGCACCGGTGAGCGCTTTTACATTAAATGCAAAATAAACAACCCAGGCCCACTCATTAAAAAAGCCTGACTGCTCCCGGGAGCCGCCGGTCACTGTGAATATTTTGAAGAGGAAAACGGGGAAAATGGCCGCCTGTCAGACAGGCCTGCAATGGTGTGTTTGCCTCTTTCATTAACTGTCAGCTGTGAGTGTGAAGAAGGATTCCTTTGACACAAAGCACAGGTCAGATTAACGAAAGGCTGCTGTCATATCATCGTTTATGGCCGCACTGTGCTTGTGCTCTTGTTCTTCAAAGAAAACTGAGAATAAAAAGAGATGGAGAAGAAGATAATAAAGGAAAAGCACGACAAAGAAAAAGAGAGAAGGCAGAGGAGGGGCGACCGTGAGCGCAAGACACAGAGGAAGAGGGGGGATGCTCACTAGCCGATGACCAAATGATTCGTGACAAGTTAGCTCAGTGCACAGACCTCTGGGGTCACCCGGGAAGATAATGGGGAGGGTAAGTGCAAGGGAGGGGTGACGAAATGAGACAGAGCAGAACAAAAAAGGAAGGGAAAGGAGAATTGGAAGAGAAAGATGGGAAGATTAGCAGAGGGAGAGGAAGAACCCCAGGAAGTGACAGTCGGTACAAAAGTGGGTCGACTGAGAAAAATAACAGAACAGGAACTTCTAATAGTTTGTAACTCAATGGAAACTGTGCATTCAGAACAATCTCCGGCTGCCGGCAGTGAAGCTTGGAGACACTCGGTGATGACGTCACCCAGTTCAGCAGTTCGCTCCACTCAGAAATATCCCCACAGATATTAGATGGACTGCAGTGATTGTTTCCTACAGAGCCTCACCTTAACCCCTCCAATGCCACCAGCAGGTTCACATTTATAGTTGTAGGGACCAAATTTGGAGGCTCATGCAGCCCAGTGAAGACACATGCGTGTATTTACATGATCAGGTGCAGTTTTACTAAGTGGTGACGTGAGTGTTTAAACCAGTTTATTTTTATTTTATTTAACTGAGTGAGTAAAAGGATTGTAGCTCAGAAGATACCAACCTGAGATGTTTATTTACAGACAGCAAACATTCACCTTCCGTAGCATAGGAAGCTAGCAGACAGCTAGCAGTTACAGCCGCCTGTGTCACCATTCGCCTGTCAGTCAAACGTTGAGCCTTTGAACAGGTGACTTATAAAAATGTCCTCCGCGTACAGACACCAATCAGTTTGTGCATCAGGCTGTAAACGTGTTTATTTCTGTTGTAAAGTTTTAACATTGGAGTCTATGGGGACTGATTCACTGCTGCCTCTGCTGGACATTAGAGGAACTGCAGGTTTGGGGCTTCATTTTTCTACCCTTGAAGTTCACCCAGTTCCCCCTTTGTTCTGCTAGTTGTGTCAAACAGAGTCATTATAACCATTATTTTTGTCAATTAAAGTCTAAAAGCATGAATTTGTAATGAGACACTGTTGACCCGAGTGTCCTGATCTCTCCTTTGCACATATTTCAGCGCACCTTCACCTAAAATCCAGATGCTATTGTGCCGTATACTTTCACCAAACAATCAGGAGAACTGAGCTCCCTGAGTGCTTTTCAGCGATCG
This sequence comes from Pelmatolapia mariae, assembly GCF_036321145.2. Classification (NCBI taxonomy): domain Eukaryota; kingdom Metazoa; phylum Chordata; class Actinopteri; order Cichliformes; family Cichlidae; genus Pelmatolapia; species Pelmatolapia mariae. Next base: position 1,630,591 of record NC_086231.1, on the reverse strand, counting down.
GACAGAATCCGAAAATAAAGATGGCAGAGAAAGAAATTACTGCTATACGAAGAAACGGTGACAGCCCAGAAATTACAGGACAGGGAGCAGAGAGACCCGGAGAGGTGGCCTGACTCATCAGAGAGCCCATTATCTCTGTGGAAGGAAAACAGGAGATGTGTGAACAACAACAACACACAGCAGTACGGCAGGAGAGAATCCCAGCATCTGCCTGTGAATGCCACCTCCCTCTGTGTTGGTGGTTAACAATAACAGGTCAAGGAGAGGGTCGGCACAAACATGCCATTAGGAGGGGACGGGCAGGCTGCTTTAACAGCTAATCATCCCTCATCGTAGTTGCAGCGCGGTGGCATTTCTTCTGCTGTACTGTCGCTGCTGCGCCTGCACTTCACTCAGATCACTCGTCAGACGGTGAAAGGGGGGAAGATGGACTCGCTGAGAAGTCCGGCCTTTATGAAACGTGGCACGTACGGCAGCGTAACGATCTACAGCATATGTCTGAAGGGGTGATGGTGGCCTACTGTCTGTGTGCGCACAGGTAATATCCACACAGGTGCTTCTGTTACGTCTCAGTCAGTTTGAAGTGCAGGAGGAACTTTAAAAGAAATGCATGTTTAAAAAGAACAAAATCATTTTCCAGCCTCATCAGGGGGGGGGGGGGGGGGGGGGGGGGGGGGGCATTAAAAGTCTACACGTCACAGAATGAAGTGACTGAAGTTTACAGAACGTTTAATGCCAGATGGAATCAGCAGGAAGGACTTTGCACTGTGAATGTTTATTACCACAGAGCTCATAAAAGATGATCAGATTCCTGAAGTGAAATTCAGTAAAAGCACAAAATGTGGTACAAATCCTCCTCCTCCTTCCAGCTGCTCCCTCGTCACAACAACCCTCTGCATGTCCTCCTTCACTACATCCATGAATCTTCTCTGAGCTCCTCTTCTCCTCCCACCTGGCAGCTCCACTTTCATCCTCCCTTGTCCATCATATCCACCCTCCCTCCTCTGCACATGTCCAAACCCTCTCAGCCTCTCCTCTCTGTCCCTCTGATGGACTCATTTCTGATCCATGCTGCTCAGTGAACATCTGAACATCTTCAGCTCGGCCTCCACCCTCTCCCAACCATCACAGCAGCTCTCACCACCATCTTTAAACCTTCTCTTTCACTCTTGCTGCTCTCCTTCTATCCCAAACCACCCCTGACACTCGTCTCCACCCACTCCACCCTGCCTGCACTCCCCGCTTCTATGGAAGCAAGACAGAATACATGTTCTTCCCAGAGCATACCTCCTCCTCTCCAGGTTCTCCTCCACCTGCTCCCTACTTTCACTACAAATCACAGTGTGGTCCACAGAGACTCCTGCCTGACGTCACCTGTCCATCACCACTGCAAATAAGAAGGAGCTCAGAGCAGATCCCTCAACTTTAACCCATCTGTCAGTCCCACCATACCGTTCACCACTGCCTCTCCGTCCTCATACACCTGCACCACCCTCACATACTTCTCTGCAGTACCACAGTTCCTCTCTTAGCGGCCAATCATCTGCTTCCTCTGATCCAAAGACACAGTGAAGCTCCTTCTGACCTTCTCTAAACTTCCACCACACTCTCAAACATCTGTAGATGTGATGTTTGCTTCAACATTCTCAACATGAAGCTGCTCACTGATCATCACCTCTCTTCTTCACCGAGCTTCAGCAGCTCTTTCTTTATCTTCAAAGCACGGCTCATCAGATTTATCCCTCTGTATTTACCGCAGCTGCACATCAGCCTCGCTCTTGATGATCAGCACCAGTACACTTCTTCTCCATTCATCAGCTATCATCTAACTCTCCAAGACTGTGTTAATCTAGCGCCTTGAGGCGACTGCTGTTGTGATTTGGCGCTATATAAATAAAATTGAATTGAAAAATTGAATTGAATTAATCTGGTTAAAAGTCCACTGCCATCTCCATACCTGCACAGGTATGTATGTCATTTGGACCAAAGCAGACATTAAACCTGCAGAAACTTGATTTTATCAGGTTTGACTGGAGATTGAAATACATTTAGAAACGATTCAGAATAACTGCACATCTGTTCTCCAGAAGTCAGCTGTATTTTGAACCTGTTGCTGTGCTGCTTTGGCTGCAGTAATGCAGGAATTTCCCAACTTTTGGAATGAATAAAGTTTCTTACTGTACGTGTCCAGAAGCTTTTTGGGATGGCTGTCGAGTGCTTCAGATATTTGTGAGCATTCCTGTTTTTCCAAGAGTTTTCTTGTATGTTGGGATCATCGCCATGGCAACTGGTGTGCTGTTTCTTATGGGAAACTCACAGAATTTGAGTGTCGATCAAACTTTACTGCCTTTCATTTGTGCCCGTCTGTCGAGGTGGTTCGAGGTGCGCACACTCAGGCCGGATGTATTTGCTGCTGTGTGACTGTTTCAGCTCTCCTTACTTTGAGGGTATACTGCAGACGTCCATACAACCGTCCAAATGGGTTCCCAGGGGCTTTCAACATGGCTGCCAAGTGCTTCTAGAAGTTATTGCGCCGTTTGTGTGTGACTCCGTCAGACTAAACACTCGTTCCAACATCTAATTAAAGAGATAAGGAACTGTTAAAGTATGCAGGGAGTCTGCCACTCACTCCCGGAGCGTCATCCGCTGTGTGACAATAAAACAACGGTGTCCCTCCAGCTGATCCAATCTGTCACCAACGCTACCGTCTTAGTTTCCTCCTGAGGACACACAAACAGCGCGTTTCACTCAGGTGGAGATGTAACGGCTCCGTGCTGCAGACAGCTGGAGTATAGAGATGTGTCTGAGCTGTGAATGGAGAGCGTGTGCTAACGGTTAGCAGTAGTGGTCATCCTGGTTACATGTGCGTCAACTGTAGTGAATATTTTGCCTTTATTTTCCAGCGTTTTCTTACTGTGACACATGAAACATGTAAAACCCAGCTGGAGAAATGGCTTTAAATAAGAGACAATAGGTCTGGTTATAAAATCATTCTTTTATTAGTTGTTATTTTATTGGTAGAATCAGTGATGGCATGAAGGAATTTGTTTTGGTTTCTACACTTCCTGCTGTAATTAGCAAGAGCTTTTATTTTGAAGAAGTACAGGAAGTTGTGCGTTGGCATCATTTTGTTTTATTACTAGTAATTAAAAACCCACAAAAAAATGCCAACCTGCTCAGATTAGCAGCAGAAACTGTCTCGGTTACTGAAAGTTATCGGCCAACGTCACACAGTGAGGCCGATGTTAGGCAGAATGTCTCGGTTAGCTAGCTAACTTAGCCTCTGTGCTAAATGTTTATTGCAATCGTGTTATTGTCTTTATGTGTTGCAGATGTTTACTTTTGATGATTTTAATTACAATATTTGACGCATAAAATATGATTTCACTGTTATATCTGTCATATCAATGAGGAGACTTTCCGCTGTGCATTAATCACTTGCTCATTATCCCAAGTCATTAGCGTATGTTGAGAACATAATTTGATCACTTGTATGCTGACTTTGGTTGTAGTGTTTGGTCTAAGGAAACTGTGAGCTGTACCATTCATATTTTAATTGTCTAGTATTTGTGTTCATGTGTGTATCGCTGCTATGCTGGTTAGCCTGAAGAAATTCTAACATCAGTTACAATTGAATGGGTTACCTGGAGAGGACCACACGTTTTCTGGATGTTAAATAATTGCAAATTGCAGTTATTGTTTAATTGTTGAACTTAAAATTCACTTGTTATACAAGAAAATGTAAAATAAAAGTTAGAATTGTATGAGAGTGAGGTGATATCGTGTTTGTAGATACAGGTCAGGTTGAGCTAAGAGCTGCGTGTCAAAGGTCCAGTGTTTCCACTAGATGGCGAGCCTCGCAGCGTGAACTCCGGGATCCAGATCTACACAAGCAGTCAGACGGCGAGTAATTCATCTGGTTCTGGTGGGATTCCAGCAGTCATCCTGACATCAGGTGTGAAACTGCTCCAGACTTGTGACGTTGCCGACCCTGAGTTGGCTGACTGACAGATCATTCCCTCATCTGATCTGTTCTGGGACTTACTGACCATCGACTCATAACTCTGAGAAAAAAGTTAAGGTTGAAACCTAATCAGATACCTTTTAACCCTTTACTCACCAAGTACCATAGAGGCCGCATGGACTAGTTTGGTAATTTTGGCTGTAAAAGTGTCAGAAATCACGCTCTGATCTGGCCGTCGTTCTACTGCATTTCAGCCATAACCTGGCTGGTCACCTTTTGCGTTATGAACACACAGTGACGAAGAAACATTTAATGCATCGTGGGAATCCTCCCAGAGTCTACTGCAGCATAACTAAGGGATGGTTCAGGGCTCCTGTGTTCGCCTCCCTGTAAAGAGAAGCTGCACGGCTGTGTGACAATAACGTAATGCATTCACATTTGTGTGTTTACTGGAGTTCATTATTGGGGCAGATGAGCTCAGCGGGATCACATTTCTGTCTGTGGAGAATCGATGAGGTTGAAGTTCTGCCCCTTCCTGAAGCGCCCCTCTTTATTCTGTAAACTCGATGATTATTTCAAACCCGAGCAGCAAATCAGAGACGTGTCTCTCCGACTCGTAAACACTTGTGTGTGACACTCGTACAGTTTGCGTTCCTCTGGAGCGTTTTATCTGCCATGGCTGTGTATTTTCTGCAGAGCGGGCCGGCTGCTATTAAAACATCTGTATAGTTTCTCCTGGAGCTTCGGGATCTGATCACTGAGAAATTACCAGAACAGCCTCATCATCACCTGAGTGTGTGTGCTGAGTGCGACGCTGTGACGGTTCGGTCTGTGGAGCTGATTAACAGAAGATCAGTTAAAAACACGTGTGCTGGATGACGATGATGATGGTGAAGGTTCTGTAGCATACGTGGCCTGTTATCAGCACAGTGAAATGTCTTATTTCCTGTCATCTGCTGTTCCCGATGTTCACATGAAACAGAGCGTGGGTGTTGGAGCAATCCCTGTGAGCCTTCAGCTCCTCCTCAGAGCTCCAACTTCCTGCTGCTTGTTTTTTGTATAACCTGAAAAAATCCAGTACGTCTGTTATTTTTCAGTAATAAACAGTCAAACACCACAAACCTTCTGCTCTTACACTGGACAAAACAATAATACTCAGTAATGAAACCCGCCAGAGCTGCCTACTGTCACACAGACCTCTAAATCAAATCCTGCCACAGAAATCTGTCGTATTTCACCCTGAAGTCTTTAAAAACTGTCAGAAACTTCGCTGCTCAATCAATTTATCTTTATTTGCTTTTTTGTTTTTACCTGGAGGTCAGTTGAGATCAAATCTCTTACAAGACAGACCTGATCGAGGTATCAGCAGCCACCCAAACAAAGTAAAATGCAGCCTACACGACATGACGCACAACGACAGTAACAGCAGGAACGTAGTAATCTCCGGACGCAGCGCATTGTTCAGGAAGAAGAAAAATGTGCTCCGGGGCCGGCAGGAGGAAGAAAACTTTGGCTGGAAGCGACGACTCCTCATCCCTGGTAGCAGATTTTGAGTTTCATTACGGTGCTATGCAGTGGAGTGTGGTCAGGCTGACCGAGCCCATTAGCCTTCCTGAAACAGGAGCGTGAAGTCCTGCCAGAAGCAACAGAGCCAAGTAAGACCAGATGTAGAGAAAGTTATCTGCCAGAGCACACTGCTGTCTACAGCAGGAGCTACCGTCCTGCAGCACACTGCACACTTCTGCAGCTGATGTATATTAAAACACACAAACTAGGATCTATTAATACTTTTGGGTTTTATTCCATTATGAGGCTGTCGTTTTTTAAAATTTAGATTTTATTTATGTTTTACTTTTATTTTTAGAGTTTTAATCACCGCTGTCCGGAAGTGTATTTGTTTTTGCATGTACATATTAGTGTTGGGGTGGCCGTGGGAGAGGTGCTGCACAGGTGGAGGCATGCACTAAGAAGAGAGGTGATGATTAGAGAGCAGCAGTGTGGCTCTAAGACAGCATACATGTGTGTGAATGAGAGGGAGAGGTGGAAAGGCGAGCACGCGTGAAGTAGATGACTATCGACTGTGCACAAGAGAAGTTAAGGAGAGAGAGCAGGCAGGGTGGAGATAAAAGGGAAGGTTTAAAGATGGCGGTGAGAGCTGCTGAAGACGTCAGATGTTCCCTGTCAGAGGGAGAGCGAGAGGGAGGGTGGATACGCTGGACAAATGATGATGAAGATGGAGCTGCCAGTCAGGAGGGGAAGAATGGATGTAGTGAAGGACATGCAGAGGGTTGGTGTGACGGAGGAGGATGCTGGGATAGGAGGAGGTGGAGGCTGATGATCTGCTGTGGCGAAGGAGCAGCTGGAAGAAGAACAATTAGGTTTTCATCTGAATTGGATAAAAAGTTTGTGGAAAATCGTGCCTGTGATTTTTTTCCTGTAACTAAGCGGTGCTACATGAGTCACTGTTGTTTATTCCAAGCAGCGAGGAATATAATCGCTGTTTGTGAATGCTGTGTAGTCTGTATTAAAGAACAGCGTCGGGGCGAGCGGTCGCTGTAACAGTTAATCAGCATTTTGAACGCAGAGGTCTCGGCCATTTCCCCGTCTCTAAATGTATCTGCAGCTTTGGCCTTCCCCTGTTTGGCCTTTAATTCCTACCATCATTTTGCATCAATTGGCTCAGTAGATTGAGCAATTATGTGCTTGAAGATAAAAGCCTCTGCAGTACAGAGTGGTTCTTCTTTTTAACCCATCGCTGATGTAAACAAACAGAACGCCTCTTTTTGTCTGAGCTGTCATACGACGTGATTACCCAGCTCCGGCCTCTCTGTGAACTTACATGCAAAGCAGTAAGTCAAAACTAACAATCTGAGGATTTCTGAAATCCACAGGACATTAAAGAAACGCTGCAGCTGTGCAGAGATTTGTGTGGCTGTTGTTTAGCAGATGCGTTCCCGCGGCTCATAACGAGCATCAGAGCGGCGTAGTGAGGGTTAGAGTTGTTCCGAGCGTGGCGTTAATGTATGCCGAGGCCTGATGCAGAATACAGAGTTTCCAGGATGATTTGAATGGAACGTGGAGGAACTGCAAGGGGATAGGGAGCGTGGGGGTGATGGTGCACAGCACAGAGTTGACTTCAGGGGAAAGGGAGCTTGTTCCTGGGAAGCAACAGAGCACATCTAAGAAAGCGCAGCGTGTGTTTGCACAGCGGTCTGTGTACCTCGCCGAAATCTCTTCCTCTCCATCTCTGTCCCCGCTGGCCTCTGGGCGTGCCGGTGTCTATCAAAGACGAACCGTCAAAGGCTTTGAAAGATTTTCCACTCTGTCTTTTTCTGTCCCCCCTCCTCCTTTTGAATCAATGGGTGTCGTGTCTCAGAGACCGTCGGTCAACAAATGCAGATGGTGTAAAGGGAACGATGGGGCACAAAAAAGAGAGAGCGCAGGTTTAAAAAGATAGTGCACTGCAACATTTGGCAAGATGACTAAAACTAGGCCGTCTCATTGCCAGAAATATTAAATAAGATCAACTTTAAGTGGATTTTAATTCAGAGGATAAAGTGCAGATGTTCAGCTTTGAGTCGAATGGTTTAACAGAAGTAGTGCATAAACTTTTTTGTCTTTTTATACACACTCCTTCATTTTCAGAGGCCAAAAATGAATTCAGTTCAGTAGTGTCCTGTAAGGTACAGTAGACCCCACAATGATACAGAGATTATGTCCACATGAGGTTTGTTCCTCTGTTATTAGACGATACATGAAGCAGATCAAAGATGTGGAGCTGATTCCAAGAGGCGAACTTGGAAGAGCACAAGCAAAGGAGGCATAGTCAGGCTGGAAAACCAAAATAAACCAATGAGTGAGCAGAAACTTTGGAGAAGACAGCTGAAGTGCACGATGACAACATTTGTACTGTGGTTCAGAAAAACGGCTTCACAAAGGAAACTGCAAACACGACTCAGCAGTTACTCAAGGCCCAGAAATGTGAGATGCAAGACAAAACTGACGGCAGACACCCAAAGCAAGCAGCAGCTGAAGGTGCTGCAGTAACGACCTGCAGAGCATCTCTGGGAGGAAACAGCATCTGTCCATGAGCTCCAGACTTCATCACGGACTGCAAAGGATTTTACTCTACTTTGTCCAATTATGTTTGAACCTCTGAAAGTGGAAAACAGTGTAAAAATCCTCAAAGTGTGCATTTTAATCACATTTTGATTGATCTGAAATCCACTGTGTTGGTGTACAGAGGAAAAATTACCCCAAAAATGATATTGGACCCAACTGTAGATGATTTTTATGAAAAAAGATCAAACAACTACAAAAGCTGTGAGGTTTGAAGAGCAAAATAGAAGGTTTAGCGGGAGAAGGGGAATTTAATTGACCCAAAGGAGCGAAAGGTGCTGGACGGTGGTGAAAAGAACAGATGTGCGAGGCTGTAACATTATTTTCAGGCTGATTTTTAGTCCTGAGACGGCTGAGCTGAAGCTCCCCTCAGGCTTCAGCACATATCTTTTCATTTTAGGAATTCCCTTCCAGCAGTTAATACAATTTAACAAACATTTAACCAGGTTTTCTTTTCTAACCGCGTTAATTTCCAAATGAACCTTTAACTTTGCAGGTTAGCTGCATAAATTAATTGGAAGTTAATCTCCTCTGTCTGCGCGCAGACTTCTCTGATCTGTGAGATTAAAGCAGAGATGATCTCTGAGGTTTGGGGCAGTCAATTTAACACAAACACTAAAACCACTGGAGTGAGAGCGAAATCATATCAAAATGGAAAATCTGAAGCTGATTAATGGATGTCGAGCTGTTTCTTCCTGGAAATTAGACGGGACATCAGGGAGCGTTTTTCTGATCATTTTCTGTATTTGATCTTTAATCAGCAGAAAACGTGTAATCCTGGAAGTGTTTGAGGCCTCAAAGAAACAAGCAAAGAGCTTAGCCCACGGCTCCGGATGCTTTGAATACTTTTTAACCACCGCTTAATTATTTGTACTGTACAGTATAGTACAGCTGTCCATTTTATACTCGGGTGTTGTAGACTCGTGGAAGTCTACAACATGTCAGAAACCTTTATGGCTCTGACTGGGCACTTTTGAGACAGACAACCATTTGAAAATGTTCATGAGAAAAAAATCTGCCAGACTTTCAGAAAGGCTGAAGAGTTATTGCTCTAGAAACTGAGCAGAAAGTCATTAAATATAAAGAACTGGGGGTGGCTCAAGACTTCTGCACACAGCAGCACAATAATTAGAAAAACAGAAACTAAATAAACTGAAATGAGCCATCCTGCTTTGGAAAGTAACAAAAATTAAACCGAGCTAAAAACAGAATCAGCAATTCTGAGTCATAACAGGAAATAAGATTTTACCTCCTCACTGCTGGACGGTTAGCAGCCAAATGACCCGGGTTTGCATCATTTAGGACATCATGTCTTACCCTCAGGCTCTTTTTCTGCTTCCTCTCTTACAATGGCAATAAAGTGCTATTCTATTCTATTCTATTCTATTCTATTCTATTCTATACCTCCACTTGCTCCTTAGATTTTGGCACTGAAAAACACTTAAGGTAAAGAAAGGTTGGCTGATTGCTCACTCGCATCCAGCACCTTAGCTGTAAGTTAGCCACACCAGAGGGAAACGCACAGTAACGTATGGCCTGGGGGTGAGAATGAGCTGAAGTTGAACAGACTCCCAGGATCCGGACAATTACTGACATATAAACCAACACAGAGCAAAACATCCAGTTTATTCTACTTCAGGAAAATCAGAGCAAAGAATGAAAGAAGGAAAAAACTGTGCACGCTAAGTTAACCTACATGTTAAACAGCAAACGCTGAATTCACTTTAAAATTCTCCTGATGAATAATTCATTCGCCTCTCACCAGAAGGAGAGCTTCCTTCCTGTAAAGAGGTTGAATGCACTCAGATTCTGTATCGATATATTCTTTTGGTACGCTTCATTGTGAATCAGCCTTTACATCAGCTTCTTATGCAACCACCTTTTGTGCTGCTCTATTAAACTCAGATGAACACATTTCCTCATCTTTTCTGCCAGTTCCTGTGTGTGTGTGTGTGTGTGTGTGTGTGTGTGTGTGTGTGTGTGTGTAATTAGTTTGGTATACGGGTTATCAAACGGGCACCTCCCAACACAGATGTTTCGTTAAATTAAACCCACGGCACCTCCACGAGAGCGGAGCAGTAAATTCTGATAAAACCGCATCGCTGCCACTTAACTGCACTGAGACTGTGCAGCACTTGGACTCACTGTACGCTGTAGTGTCATTATGGTTCATTAGTCGTACTAAGGAGGAACTGCAGTGTTATGGTAAAGTAAGTGTTGTACAGCCTCATTAATATTGCTCTGCTTTCACTAACTGTCCCCTGTATAAGCTGACAGGATTGTAATACAGTTTGTTAATTCAAAGCATGAGCTGAGGCTTTAAAGGTGCAGTCTGCAATTTATTTAAGGTTATTTAATAAAGGATACTCATAAATATACATAGAATAGTGTCTTCCAACAAACAGATATATTCTCATAAACTTGTGTATTTTAATGCATTAATTATAAGAGCAGGTTTGTGGTTTTTGGTAGCCACCATGTTCCCCCACCATATTTGAATAGAGTAGAGCATATCCTCAGCAGCTCGCCTCAGTATCACTGTCATCAGTCAGACGTGAGCTTCTCTGCTTCACTGACTTCTCTCAGACTCCTCCAGAATAATGAAGGTGGGCACTCGTCACCCGGCATCGGCAGCTGAGGTAAACGGTGAACTGATGGCCAGAGCTGCGGCTGTTAAAGGGTAGCCTCTAAATGTTGTTGATCTCAGTTGGCCGACTAACACATGTTTGTCCTATAGCAGCCACCATAGCACCACACAAAACAGCTGATTCCATTCTGCTGTAACTGTAACATTAAAAGATGATTTGGTTCCATTTTTTAAAATTGTCTTGCTTTTCTCTGTTGATTGTCACTTTGCTTTCATGTATTATTGTTTCTATTCTTACTATGAGTATAATCGATGTCCCAACTTTAATTTCAGTGCAGTACTGCGGATATTGCACGCAATCGATTTGCTTTGACCTAAGAACACACACCCAGAGAAAATCCTGTAAAAATAACCGTTACCAGGTCAGAGACCGGCTCAACTGACTCACCGTTGGCAAAGCTGCATTTCTGCTGACGTTCCCCCACAGACTAGGAACCCTTAGAGGACCGGGCTCCAAATGAAACTCTAGGAAAACTATTTCATCCACTCAGAACAGATTCAGGTGGAAGCTGTAAAGTCCCGACAGCCGAACAGACACATCTTCAGCACAGACACAAATTTAGCTGCCAGAAACACCCGAGAGGAGGAAACTGACGTCCACTGATGGTCGCTGCTGCTGCTGAGCAGGACCGCATTAGCACAGCTTGGCCTCCTGCAGTGATGCTGTAATGGAAACACATGTCATCGCGGCACGGCTCGGCACGGCTCGGCACGGCTCAGTGTGGCGTGGCTAAATCAGACTGACCTGGGCAGGCTGCAAATCCTTTTTATGACAGCTGGTCAGCTGCTCGCTGCACGCCTAAATTTATTGTACAAGCATGAGAGTTGTTGATCTTCATATCTAACCTTTGATGAGAAAACAATCGAGTCTGTTCTCCTTTAAAAACAATGTTTTCAGGTGTTCGAGGTCTGGTTTGTAACTCAAGTATATTTCAGTGATCAGAAATAATAGAGGAAAAAAGTGACACTTCCATCCGGTCAGCTTAGAGACTCTGACATGCAACGCATGACAAGCTGATTATTTTAATAATCCGGTAATCTGATAAGAAATACTTTTGTCATATTAATGAGCAATAATAAATATTCAAAAGAAAACAAACACATCTTTCAAAATAAACTGCCCACTGGTTTCCATTTGAGAAACTGGTTCTACCTGCAAACAGCATCTGTCGAAAAAAAACTAAGCTAAAACCTTTGATTGTATTTGTGTGCCGTATTAAAATTAGATTTTTTATATTCAACAATATATAAATAGTCTCAGGTCCAGTCAAAGGTCAAAGTCAGTGTAGATTACGTATATATCTTATTTTATTTAAGGCATAAAAAATTCCTGACATTATTACGAGACCAGTTTTTGCGCTGCTGAAAACATTAATTATTATTAATAATAATTTATTGTCCAAACCAACAACCCTCAGATTAGAGTGGCTCAGAGTTTATTGGCTTGTGAAAAAAAATTAATGCCATTTAATTAAAACAATATTGATTTATTTGAAAGGATGGAATCAAATATTTAAACACGGGACGTCCAGAATTACATCCTCATGCTTTATGGACTGTGGTGTAGTCCCAAAGGCTACATTTTCCAAAATGTGACAGTGTTGAGTTTTCCCACAGTGACTGTGGAAAAACGACTGACATCGTTGAACCTGGGATAGAATATTTGTTTGGTGTGTAAGTCTTTGGCGTGCTCCTGTTGTTTGAGCTCCTGCATCCTCCATCCTCATTCTTGTATTTTCAAAATAAACTGACAAACAGAAAATATGAAAATAGATGTTTTTAATTTCTTGGGTCCATTTAATAATTGTAACTGTAATGTGATTACTGAATTTAGTAACCTGACAGGTTACATTTCTGCATTTAAAAAAGATGTAATGTGATTGCAATGATGTGTTACGTCCGACACTGATCCAGAGTTGTGCTCGAGTGGCAAAAATGTGCCGACCTCAGCCGAGAAACCACGCGCTGACTGTCGTGGTGATTTTTTAGAAATGTCTCTGAAATGTCATTTTTCACCTCAGGTCTGCGGCGATGTCAGAAAATTTTTTTAGAGAAATCAATGCTGCTTTTCCAGCAGCCAGCCTGCAACACGAGCATCAACTTTGGCAATTCACCTTGGAAAGCATCAGTCCAAACTTTTCTAAAGCTCAGAGGTGTGTGTGTGTGTGTGTGTGTGTGTGTGTGTGTGTGTGTGTGTGTGTGTGTGTGTGTAGAAGGCTTGATGCCAAACAACAAAGCACCAGAGAGAGATTCAGGGTCAAAGAGACAGGACGGGTCCTGCTCTCCTCTGAGAGTAAAGACAGAAAGCTGGACAGACGGATGGAGATGGACGGGGAGCAGGCGAGGTAACGGGGATGGAGGCTGAACAGGCAAAAATGAGCAACCTATCTCCTTTGCAACAGCTGTCTAACATCTGCTGCGTGCCAATCAGAGCGCTGGGAACACGGGAGAAAGTGGGAGAGAAGAGAAGAAGAATGCTTGAATTTGCCTGATGGGAATGTGAGTGGGTTGGAGAGTCGGAGAGAGACGGGAGAGAAGCAGGATGGAGAGATGAGAGTGATGGCAGAGAAGTGAATGAGTGGAGGTGGAAGAGAAGGGATATTGTGAATGAGAAGAGAGAAGAAGAGAGAGAGAAATACATTATTGAGAGCGCTGCAAAGAGAGGGAGAAGACCCTGATGAGAGGATAAGTCTCCAGAGCAGTAAACTTAATTAAAGAGTTTCTTTTTTTTCTGGCAGACTGACATTGAACACTGGTGGATGAGGCGAGAGGAGTGAAGTGAGGGGAAATGGGCAGGAGGCCTAGAAAGACTTAAAAAAGTTAGCAAAAGTGAAAGATACTGAGCCAAAAGCAAAGTTTAACCTCAGATGAAAGGTGCAGGTGAAAAATGGTCCTGGAAACATATCTGCACATCTCATGTTAGTCAGGAGGAGTTACAGAGAGGAAGGAGGAGTTACAGAGAGGAAGGAGGAGTTACAGAGAGGACGGAGTCGACGTGTTGAACACGTGGACACACTTTCACATCCTTCAGTTTCACCGCTGTGGAAAAAAGTCACATTAAATCAAATTTAATGGGGGAAATGTTTAGAGACGACAGTTTGTCTGACAGCAGATTCTAATATTTACTTCAGTTTGTTTTTCTTTGGTTGTTCATAATTCTGAACAAACAGAAATTGAAAAACTGAATTTTATTTTATTTATGGAGCACCAAACTACAACGATAGTCCCCTGAAGGTGCTTTATCTTAGAAGATAAAGACCCTACAATAATACAGAGAAAACCCAACAATCAAACCATCTCTATGAACAAGCCCATGGCAAAAGTGGGAAGGAAAAACTTCCTTTGAACAGGAAGAAACCTCCGGCGAAACCGGACTCGGGAAGGGGCGGGGCCATCTGCCACGACGGGTTAGAGGTGAGGGGAGGAAGACAGGACAAAGACACGCTGTGGAAGAGAGCCAGAGATTAATAATAATTATGATGTAATGCAGAGAGGTGTATAAACACATGAAGAGTTCAGACAAAGCAGCTGTTTATCTGCTAACAGCTGCCAGAAAAAACCTGTCAGACACATCAGGGTTCAACACATCCTGTACTCGTCCTGTACTGGCCGTCGTTCCTCTGATGCAACCAGGCCGCTAAAACAAAACTCTGTGTTCTTATAAGGACAGAGAGAAGTGTGGATATTTGGGAAACATAGTGTTATTTTGATGTCCTGGAGTAACATGTAGTGTAACGTAGAAAGAAATGCATTCATTTTTAAAAAGAGGACAGATTTACTTTTTCCTTTTTTGAGTAACAACCTCAGCACTGCCTGCTGCTGCATCCCAGGAACGAGCTTCAGGGTGGAGGACAAGTTGTTTGATGCACTGGAGATCGGGACGAAGCTGCCGATCACCATGAACCTACCTCTTATTTCCTTCAGATGTTAAAGCCCTCCACACTTTCACTGACGCTCTCAGAGTAGAAAGTTAAACGTGTGTACGAGGACAAACAGTATTTAAATGAGCGCTGTGATCTCTGTGGGTGGTGCATAAACCAGGGGAAGAAAAATAAGCATGGAGCCCTCCACCCTCACATACAGACGCCTCCTGTTTGCTCTTCGCTGAGCAAACACTCGGAGAAACTTAGAAACTGCCGCGTGCTTTTTTTGTCGTGCATATGAAAGGTGATAATCCCTTTAACTGTGACATGATCGGTATTTCCATAAAGATCACGAAACCTCTGCAAACCAAGCAGTGCTGCAGATTTTTCCCCTTTTGGAGCATCTGAAGGCCAAAGTAAGACAAATGCGGGATGATTTTACCGCTGCCAGCACAGCGCCTCTCAGGGGTAGCGCACCTGCCTGCTCAGTCAATATGGGGTTGGGTATTAAAGATCCAAATCTCCTGCACAATGATTTTCTTCGGCATGTCCAGAGTTTATGATTCATATTTGTGCTGGTTTTGTCATGACAGTGGAGCCTGCACGTTATGAGGCAGGATTAGTGATTTGTCGAGCAGTCTTGGGCTGCAGTTCATTCACCCTTAATAACCTCTGTTAAAGAAGCGAGCTCTGCCACGGTTACTGCTGAGCTGACTGAAGACGCTGCTTTTAGTATAACACGTGAACGTTTCATCAGTTTGATAAAGTTTCTGTTGTTCCCAACACAATGTTCAACTGAAGTGATGCTTTCACATCCACATCGACTCATCATAGCTCAAAATAATTAAATGCAAGTCTGTTATGATAAATGACAGACCCACTGCTGGGGTTATACACATAAACAAAATCCACCCAGTTTCCACTCAGCAGAAACAAAAACCATTCATTTTTTGCATCTTGTAGTTAGAGTTATCTGAAGCATACAAAACATGTTCTAGATAAATATTAGTCATATTAGCGCTGATCTCTAAAAACTGCAAGCTTTCCGATGGCCAGCAGGGGGCGCCTCTGGTTGTAACGAGGTGAGGCGTAACCATCCATAACAAGGCGATTCTGATCCACCTTCATCTGTGACTATCGTCTTTATTAAAGTCCAGTAGAAAGTAGAAAGCTTTACCAAACTCAGCTTCAGTTTCAATTTAATTTTATTTACATAGCAACAAATCACATCAACAGCAGCTTTAAGGCACTTTATATTGAGACCCTACAATAATGCAGAGAAAACCCCAACAACCGGTTAGGTTGAGGGGAGAAAGACGGGACAAAGACACGCTGCTGAAGAGAGCCAGAGATTGATAATAATTATTATAATAATTATTGATTCAAAAGCAAAACTCAGATTTGTGTCACTCGGCATCAGAGCCAGGCTATGCTAAATTTCTTTGGGGTCAGTGGCCGAGTTCCTCCACTAAATAAAAATCAAACTCGGAGGCAGCTCTGTCACAGGGTGGAGGAGTTCCAGCTCCATCAGGGAGGCACAAGTTTAAAAATGCCACCGCTGTCTGGACCTGCTCCAGAACATGACCTGCAGGTGACTTGGGCCAAACTTAATGCAGCTCTGTTCATTCCTGGATGTTTGCAACGTTTGATCAGCATCATAAGCAATTTTTAGACTGATATTTCCTATTTAGTCTCTGTTTTGCTGGGTTTGTTTGTGTGTTTGTTTGTTTTCAGGTGCTTCTTCCATCTGCTTTTTTGATGAGGTCAGAGCTTTTGCAGCCTGAGGGTTGAAACGTAGGGTTTATGCAGGAAAATTACAGTTACAGGCTGTAGTTTAAGTGTTCGGGGGCTTCATCCTGTCCCTGATCAGTCTTAGACTTTAGTGTCTTAGTGCTCCTGTTCAGTTTAGTAAACTGACTGTGTTCTGTCCCAGATTGATGTGTTTTAGTGCTCAAACTGAAATCTATCAGAGTGACCCAACATTTTTAAACTGTGTCCTCACTGCTGCACAGCTGACACGTCTGCTTCTTGTGTGGAGCGGTACAGCTGAGAAAACTTCTCCTCCGCCCTGTTGATCACTTTCTGGGAGTTTGGAAAATTAAAGAGGACCAATGGGAAGCCCGTCACTTCTCCGGTTTGAAATTACTCTCATTTAATCCACTTTTCTGAGAGATTTTACCTACATCAGCTTTTAATGAATATTTGAGAGGAAAAAAGCGTTTCACTCAAAATCTAATAACCTAAATGAAGCCATAAATCTGAATAACCGTTTTGGTGACTCTGGGGGCCTCACAGTTGCTAGACTGGCACATTGTTCCTTTTAATTGGAGTAACTCCAGATTTTAATTAGCCAAAGTCTTGCTAGGCTTGCACAATGTCTCTCACCTATGAGTCTAATTACATGATGTCTCGCTCCAGGCAGTGTTCAACTTAAATACAGAACACGGGGGGTGTTAACAAATAGTTCCCAGATCACTCCGTTTTGGCATAAAACTCTGAAAAAAACGTGTTGAAGTCATCTGTGACTGCAGGAGCGGTGCAGTCTGATCGCACATAAAAAACTCCTCAGAGCAAAGGGAGCAGGAGCCGATGAGCGATGGGAAGCTTCGGCACCGGAGGTTTGCTCCTGAAATGCTTGAATGTCAGATAATTTATCATAAGAATAATAATGGTAATAACATTAAGGTGTACCCATAAAATCAAGGGAACAAAAGGATAACAAATGTAGTTTAAAAGTACATCCACCTGCTGTCTCAGGTGGATGCCCACATGCTGCAGTCAGAAAAACTGCATTTCCTGGTTATTTAAAGCAGTGAGCTGTGGTAACACGGCCTGTGACACAGACAAAGATGGAGCGAGTGTGTGGTGGCAACCCTGAATCCCAGCAGGAAACCAGTCACACTGAAAACACAGCAGCTTAGCTGGCTGATGCAGTATTATAGTGTAACTGATTCTCAAATATTATCATTTTGCCAAACGAGTTTCCTTCAGTACTTGTTAAAAGAACTTTGTGGCCACCAAAAGTCGTTGATCCGGAGACCAGAATCAGAAGGTTTTGGGCAGCTCGGCTGTAACCGGCGACTGTTGAGCTGTCTGGATTCATCTGTCTCATTAGTCCGAGCCGAGGATGATGGGCTGCTTTCCAGTTGCATCACGTGACTGTCCCACATGGCGTGTCGGCACCTACAGCAGCATAAAGCCATCATATGGAGGCTTCTCTGAAACATTAAGTATAAATACACGTTTCTGGCTGTGACGTAGCGTCCTCGTCGCTCATTTTAACAGCTCTGCCAGTGCATATGTTCACAAAAGTATAAATTATTGTTGTTCAGCATTTTTTAGAGCCAACATCCTCTCAAACAGCTGAGCTCCAGCAACACAGAGCCGAACACACAATGGCAGTCCGACCCAAAGAGTGTGTTGTTAATTACAAAGTGATACAGGCCTGTAAAAAATGTCAGATAAGGTGGGCTTTATCACATCTGTTATTAATTGGATTTTATTTGAGCATAAAAGCTCTGTCTGTAACCTTGAGCACTTTCATTTCAGTCTTATTTGAGTGGAAGTGACAGAAAATGTAAAAGTTATCAAATGTTTCCATAAAATAAAAGTGTGAAAAATAACTATAGATGCTATCAGTTACACTACTCAAAAATCTGAATAAGACAAAGTAAAAAAAAAAAAATCCTAGTCGGTTGAGTAAGCTGCAGTCGCTCTTTCTCTGATGATGAGACTTACAGTGGCCGAGCTTGTTTCCTCAGGTACATGGATCCAGCATCTCGGAGCTCTGACTGCAGATCCTTCAGTTTTCCTCTGCTACCCTGCGATGTGCTGCTCTGTCGATCAAACCCACATTCTTTGCAGCAGGCTGGGTACGATCCAAAGGGAAACTGGCTGATGGAATCTGTGGCGTGGGTGGGGTCTCTGGCCGGCTGCAGAGGAGGGGTGACGCAGTGAGCTCCCGGGGCGGCGTAGGGGCGGGGTGAACAGGTGTGCTGGGATGTGAATGTGATTGTGACTCTTTATATGTTCACAGTGACAGTCGGAGTGGAGGAGACCGGACGTGACAGCGGAGCGGGAGTGTCTGTGTCCCATTGTGAAACCCCAGTAAAACCAGTAAAACCGAATGTCAAAATAAAGACACGTCCGTGTCTTGTCCAACTTCTCAGAATCCAACAACAAGCATCTCAGCCCCTCACTCTTTCTGTGAGAATGAAGATTGACTCATTTCTGTGAAACATATGATACACAGTCTTTATTCATGACCTGCACCATTCAACAGATTTGCCTCGGATCATTTGGACACTTGAAGAGGTCCCAGTCACACGGACCCAGAGACTGGTCAGCAACCATCTGGAAACCACTGGTCACTGTGGGAAAAGGAGTGTTCTGCAGCTGCAGCCCACTGGTGGACATTGTTGGCAGTTATTAGTCGTTTCGCGGTGGAAGAGTGGGAGACCACTCACCTTCAAACTAAAAGCTGTCCCTTTTGCTTGTAGCAGTAAGATGCAACTTTTACTTTGAAGGTGAATGTTTTCCATTTCCATACAGTTTTAAAGTTTTACCGCAGCTCAGAGCTTGTAAACTGTGGGTGACCATGGCAACCTGCTAGCAATCAAAGCAATAACAAGGTTTGTGGTGCAGCACAATCTTTGCAACTAATTTCACCCAGCAACAACTCGCCTGCTGGTCCGGGAGTACACATTTCCTTAGCGACGGGTGGTTGCCAGGGGTCATCAGCTGGTCTCCGGGCCTGTAACTGAGGCCAAAACTTTTACTGAGGGATTTTATAAAAGCAGTCAAGCTGAGAGTGCCCCAGAGGTGCACGAGGAGATGACTTTGAAGTAAAGATCAGTCAAATTTATGGTTTTAGGCGAGGTTCAGGGAACTTTTTCATGTGACTCAGTTGAATCTATATCAGCCTGATGGTTTTTAACTACTTACTTATTAATGCTCAGTCTGCGGTTAAAGAAAGTCAATGCATGAGCTGCAGTTTTTGGTCGAGTCAGCTAAAATACGGGTAAACATGGACATGGTATTTTTGTTTTTTCTCTTAGCCTCGCTGACCTTTAAATGCCATAAACATTTGGAAAGTCTTCACACTACCTGGTGATATATAACCACCCCATAAATATTGTCTTGCTGTAACCAATATCACATTCTGCCCCCCAGAGATATATCCAGTGTACGCTGCAGCAAACACAGCTACGAAATCCTTATTTACAGCCTCGTCTTAAACTCTATTTCATTATTGCTGTCACAGATATTTAGATTGCGAGCAGACATATTTATGGACCGCCACCACAAAACTAGGTGTGGAAACAATCTGTGGAATTGCTATTCGGAGCACATTTGCAGATGTACTTGATTATCCGACCACAGAGCACGTTGTTCTAAAAGCTGCCTCCCCTCCCTGCGATTGCCTCGTATTTGGCGTGACTGTTGAGCTGCGTAGTGATAACCTTTGCATTACTAAGTGGCTACTTCCTGAAAGTAGTTCCACGTGTATTCGAGCCTTGGAGACACATTCAGACAGCATTCATACCAACGAGCTCCTCCTCATTTCCATCAAGGTCATCGAGGCCAAAGACTAAACCACGCTGTCCCTGAAGTTTTCTCCAACTGTTGTCGAGTTCTTGCAGGGCTGGGGGCATTCGGGGAGTTTTTCGACGACACGCCAGCCTCTCTTGATGCCGTGCCAGCATCGCTTAGACCCAGCCTGGCTGTGACATTCCTCCTGGCAGAGAGACTGTGACTCGGGCAAGATTTTCAAACATTTCTCAAAGCCCCAATGAGCAAAATTATGGCTAATTAGTCACCAGGCTGCCATGGTTTATTAGGAGTGACAATGGCACATCTATAGCTGACAGCACATGTCTCTCGCCCTCCATCTCTCTGTACATCTCTTGCTTGCGGCCGTCAGCGGTGTCGTTACAGGAATGGAAGACATTATTGAAATAAATAATTCAGCATCACATCTGTTATCTATTCACAGTAAACATTTCTGTCATCAGCACTGAGATGTGTGTGGCTCATCTGTCAGCACCTTTGACAGTCTCATAATTTTGTGCTGAGTGCACAGCAGCGCCAGCCACTGCTATGAGTACGTTTCTCTGCATTCCCGCTCTACAGAGCTTGTTTAGCACGCTGCGTTCACCTGCGTTTGGCTCGCTTGATGGGCCAAAGCGACGATGACTCTCAGAAAGTTCTCAACAACTCAAAAAGTGAACAGGAATGAGGTCCGGTGTATCTCTGCCAGGTAAAGCTACCATCTGATAAATTAACCACGGCTATGCAGAGGCATGTGAGAGCAGTTTGGGGCTGTAGTTTAATGGCTCACCGTAAAAATTGAAGTGTATTTTTGGTTTAAATGCCCTTTTCTACCTCTTATTTCCACTGATTTCAGCAGCATTACCAGAGTGATGCTCAGACTTTATTTCAAAGAATTCCATGTTTTACGTGGCCCGTCAGGATGTGCACTTCCTTTGTCTCCCTCACTCCTCTGTGCCTCTCTTATCCCTCACTATCCTTCTCCAGGCCCTTATAAAAACCATATTAGCTGGATGTCAGCAGCAGCACCAGCCTTTGGCGACATGCACGGGGCTAAGGGACCTTAATTAAGAGACCCATTTATGGCTCCTCATGCCGGAATGGCAAAGCTGCAGCTTTCAGTTTTGACACAGCTCTGCCTGTCTGTTTGAGTGGCTGCCTGTCTCTCCCCATCTGTCTTCTCTTGCCATATTGTTCTTGAGGGCCTGCCTGACCTTATGAGAGGCTGTAATGAGGAGGAGAGCGAGGCTTACACTGAATGATATACTGTGGCAGGATAAGAGTCGTACTGAGCTTTGAAAGAGAAACTCTCATGCCAGTAAAACTGTGGCAGCGTGAATAGTTATGATGTGAAAATGGCATCGGTGACTGCAGGAAATTGTTTAGCATAAACTCGGCGTGGTGGCACGTTGACTGAAGGAAGGCTCACTAAGACATGACGTGTCGGTTATCACGTAAAACATTCTTAGTAAAGCGTTAGGCTAAAGTTGCCAGTAATATACTAAACCAGCTAAACAAATAGAGGTTACATCAGGTCATAAGGCCTCAGTCTTCGAGGCCTAAAGACGGGTCAGCAGTCATCTGGCGACTGGAGGTTGACGTGTCTGAAAACTCACTAAGTGGTAGTGAAAGTGGAAGAAATGTCACATAAACCAGAAAAGGAGAATGATCACAGTGAGAGTAAAAGTGTGCAAAAAGCATGTTTTTTTTTACTGTTTCTGGTTTGAGCTGCACTTTTGACAGTTTCACTGCTGCTTAGTGAGACCAAAGGTTTTTGTACCATATACCTCTTTGCAAACAGTTTCATCTAGAGACTGCCAGTAACCACTTTCCTATCGGTTGGAAAGTGGTTGAACTAATTGATCTAATTAATTCTTATACTGAATTTCCCAGAGGAACCCACCCTAGGGATTAATAATGTTCTATCTAATCTAATCTAATCTAATTGCCACGTGACACAGACCTGGGTAAGAAGAAGAAAATGGATTGATGGTTAAAACCCACACAGGTTCAAAGGGATACATACAGGCTAAAACGTGTACATATAACAGCACTAGTGTTTGGTTAAATGGCCCTTAGCAAGTTGCACCTCAACAAGCTTCTGACTGGATATTTGACCACTCGTCTTGGCAGAATTTAAGTTGGTTGGTTTAGTGGCAGTGGCCTGGCCTTTAAGTGTCGTTCAAAGACTTTCAGTAGGATTGAGGTTGGAGATTAGGATGACCATTCCAGAAGCTTAATGTCAGCCTGCTTTATCCATTCCAACACCAGTTTTGATGTGTGTTTGGATCTTCGTCCTGTTGGAACATCAGGCCGTCAGAGCATCAGAAAGTGCGATGCTACCACCGCCATGCTTGACATGTCCAAACATACCGCTTGTTATTGTAACCAAATGTCTCAATGTTTGTCTCATTGACTAAAGGACTAAAGCTGTGTTTACCTGGAAAAACTAGTCCATGCATTCATCTTTAGTAGGCTTGATTACTGTAACAGCATCTTTACAGGTCTACCTAAAATATCAGTCAGACAACTACAGCTCGAGTCCTCACTAAGACCAAAAAAGTGGACCACATCAGTCCGGCTCTGAGGTCTTTACACTGGCTGCCTGTCCGTCAGAGGATAGACTTTAAAGTTCTGATGCTGGTCTATAAAGCTCTGAATGGTTTAGGACCAAAATACATCAGTGACCTCCTGACCCAGTATGAACCTTCCAGATCCCTCAGGTCATGTGGATCCGGTTTTTTATCAGTTCCCAGAGTCAGAACCAGACACCGAGAAGCTGCATTCAGCTTTTATGCTCCATATATCTGGAACAAACTCCCAGAAAGCCTCAGATCAGCTGAAACACTCAGTTTATTTAAATCCAGGTTGAAGACTAACTTGTTCTCAGCTGCTTTTGAATAAAACACCAAATCCGCACTTTTAAGCTTAAATTTCAAAACTTACATTTTAACTACTGATTTTATCTACTGTTCCTTCCTTTTTCAATTTTAAATCATGCTTTTTATTTGTTTTGGGTTTTTTTTTAATGTCTCTGTAAAGCACTTTGAATCACCTTGTTGTTGAATTGTGCTATATAAATAAACTTGCCTTGCCTATAGTTCAATAAAAATTCTCCTTTAAAAAGATGAGTTTTTCATATCAGTACATGCACGATATTTGTTGAATTAATGAGTAATCGATCAACATAATATTGATTATGATAAGCAAATGTTAGCTAGCCAACACCTTAAACAAGGCGGTAAACATGATGTGGATCTTTGATATCCATGCTACATCGACAAATTGCGAAGGAATCCGGTCTTTAAGTGATGACATGACGAATCCTGCTTCCAGGTCCAAACTACTCTGTGTTTATTACCGCTGGTGTGTTTTTAACATGTTCTAATGTTTTGTATCTTGTTCTATTTAATCTGAACAAGCCCCTAAAAACAGTCAGTGATCACTGTCAGCCTCTCTTGGTTTTTATTACCACTGTTCATTTTAAAGCTCAGTTTTTAAACCCTTACGATGTAACTACAGCCCAGCCCGTGCAGCAGCATATTAATGACTAACCTCGTATTGTGGATGGATTATCTCAGTTGTTCTCCTGACTGAAGTTTGGTCCGTTTACAGCATCCTGCCATGCGATTGCATTTGTCCCTAACCATCGGGAACCCTCACGTTAACTTTTATCAAGTGGAAAAAAGTTAGCGTTCATCCTCCAGCTTCACTGTGTTTATGCTATGCTAACATAGCTGTGTCGCTAGCGATCACGTAGCACATCATTATATACCAGCTAGCCCAACTTCAGTAACCCTACAAACGTCACTGCTGTTTAGTTTTCTGTCTTCATTTATGTTGGAAGTGATAGCAGAGCTGTACGTTTGAACTTTTTCAGAAATCTCTCAGTCAGAACATGCTATATCATGTTTAGGTGGAAGCTAGCGAGCTAACTTCCTGCTAACTTAATACATTTTGTTTTCATGGATGCCTGGATGTTAAACTTAATTGTTACACCTGGTAAAGCAGCAACGCTGATCATTTTATTAAAGATGAAAGAATTTAGACAGTTTTTAACTCTCAGTGATGCCGCAGTGTTCGTTTGACTTTGGGACCTGAAGCAGAGTTTGGACCCGGACACGGCTAATGACGTCAGACTTAAAGGCCAGATAGGTGTTCACTATGGCAAAGTCTTTTATGTTTCTTGAAGAAATTATCTCTATTGTCTCTTAAGCTCGGAAACAGGAAATAAAACAGGAGTGTGTTCACAGCGAGCGGACTATCAAAGGGGAACTTCTCTTTCATCCCCATACGGGGAGTTTCACATATGGTGTCATAGCATTTGATCTTTATATTATTTATTCCTTTAGTTCAGGTCTAAATGATCAAAGACTGCAGCCTTGTATGTAAGGCGAGACAAATAATACATGAGCTACAAAAGAGGTAAGTCACATCATTTCCAAAATGGCATTTTATTTTCTTTCGGTTGCGTTTTAGTTAAGAATTTAGGAGCTGCAGAAATAAATGAATAATAAATAATAAATAAAGCGGAGGCACTGGGGCTTCTCGTGCTATATTGGCATTAATGTATGTATACAAATCATCACGTGTCACGTTTTGATTCATGGGGTGAACAGTGTCCACAGGCGGCAACGGTGCAAACTACCCAAACATGCACACACGCCCGAGGACGTGACGTGCAGTCTATGAATTATACAAATACCATAAAGTCAGAAACATTTGAATAATCGAGCGTGCCGGATATCCTTTTGTGGACCCGTGTGAGCAGGTAACAGTGAGCAGAAACTATGATATGGATCATAAAATGTTACCGTCACCGGTTTTAATAAGGCACCCTCTGACATTTAATTATGATGCTGAAATGATTTATGTGGCGTGGAGCACGCGCTGCGGAGCGTCTTCTTCGTCTTCCAGTGCTCAAGACCCGGACCGGGCCGCACGACAACAGCAGCACGTTCAGATAACCACACTTCCAGTTTGTTTCCTGACATTATTAAATCTGCCATTATTCCAGAGGAAGCGCCCAGCAGTCGGCATCGCTGCTCTCGCATATCCTTAAATGAATTCTACATCAGTGTAATTGAAACTCGGGAGCACGCGTGCCCGGTAACGCTCGGCACACCCAAGGGTGGCTTGGTTTTTATCAGGGAACAAACACTGCACTTACTCACAGTCAGAAACGGGCAGAGACAAGGTGGGCAAGTTTAGGAAAACAAATTAGCGCGGAATTACAAATGCACTTAAAGAGGAATTTCACTGAATTTCAACATCCGCATGTTTTATTCAGCACGCCTTGGGGCAGTTTAGCTTGTTTATGTGAGCATGTATTATATTACAGCACCCCATGGGAGCAGATAATGATAAGGAAACAGAAGAGCTGTGGAATTACAAAGTGTGGTAAGGAAGCCCTGACTACACGATGACTAATGCACAAGTCGAGGGAATCCGTAAAGAAAAAGAGCGTAGACCTGTTACGAGGTCCCTGGTTGGTGTTTGAAAGATGTTTCATATCAGATTATAAAAATACTTGATGTCACGTACTGTTTAGCCCTCTGTAGAGGGGAGCGTGTACCAGCACAGTTTTATACTAAAGGTACGACAGGTGGGATACCCAGCTTCCTCGACTGCACTACATCTCCTCCATCCCGCCCTCTGACAGTTCGCTCCTTCTCACCTCCTCTTTCTTTGCCACACTTATCCAGTCTTTCATATGTGAAGCAAACTACAACTAAATTTCAGATGTGGCAAACGTGCTATCACAGCGCCTTCATCTCCCTGATAATATGTAATTTGGTCTATTTTCTGTAAATACAGGCGTGCCTTGAAAGTTGGCTTCCTCGTTGGTGTGTCCACAAAACGTTTGGACGTTGCTGATCTGTTCCATTTTGGTGTTTCCCACAGATTTAGTTTGTATTTGTGCCGAGGGAGGGGAGATATGTGCATGTGCATGTAAATGCTTTCCAGAATGAATTATTAAGTATTAAAATATTGATTTATTGTGATTAACAACAGAGCAATAAATAAGCTGTTTACAGGAGCTCTTGTTAAGCGGTCCTCGCTCTCTCTGCGGCCTTGGTAGTTTTGGATATGCGTGTTTGTCTGTGAATAGTAGAGGTCTGTGAAGGTTTATTGTTTATGACTATACACTTGCTAAAATGACGATTCCTTTTTGCGTGGGTTCATTTCTGCGCTGCTCTCATTAACAACAGGTGGGCAGCTCTGCAGGATTTGGCCATTTGGTCTTTGCAAATGGAAGTAATGCACAGGTTTATTAGCATATCGAGCAGTGAAGTGAGACCCAACAACAAGCGGTCACTCGAGACAGATGTTAATGCCAGGACACGAGACCTGCTGAAGACAAAGGGCTGCAGTATGTCTTTAAAGCAGGCAGCAGCCTGAGCGCGCAGAGCAGTAAAACGAGCAGCAAATTTTATTCTTAATTTCGGGCAGTGGAAATACGGGTTTGCATTAAATATTTAACATGTTGGTTTAGAATCAGATGTTTATAAATGGAAGCTTTAACAGAAGAGGGGAAAAAAGGAAGGATGTGGCTGTGTTGTTAGTGTTTAGTTTTAGGAACATTTTTGTGTTTTGGCAAATTTTATCTTTATTTTGAGGGTTAAACAGGATTTATAATAGAAGATGATGTCCACAGCGGTGTGCTCTTTTTCTGCTAAAAGGTTGGGCATTATTAAATCAAAGGGGTCCGGCACAGGAAAGCTTACAAACCAGGCTCTTCTCATAAAGAAGTGCCAGCTGAGACAAGCTGAGTAAAGACCCCCGACTCCGAGAGACACCTTATGCATGATAGCATTCGGTACTGCGGCATGAAAAACCACACCAGGGCCTACCTAGAGATCTCTTGCCACAGTTAAGGTCCGACAAGGACTCGCATGTCTTGCAGTGAAACCGAGCTGCAACCTGCAGGACTGAAAAGTGCAGCCGACACTGAAAACTGCAGTTCCTCTTTAACTGACAGGTGGGAGGAGGTGGCTGTAGCTGCAGTGAGCCCCTGAACTGTTTGTGCTGTTAGAGCCTTTTTAAAGCCATTATCTGACCCATAATGTGTTTGCTGTGAGCTTCAACAGACTGTCAGAGAAGTCTGAGTCAGAGTTTCTTGCATAATGAAATTTAAGGATTTTGATTTGATGCAGCAAAAACGCTAATTAGGCTAGAAAATAAGAGTTTAATAGCAGTGGGTGACATAATCTTTTATAAAGCACGAGTCTTTATTAACACAGACATGCACATACACAGTTGGTACTCACTTCTCACCTGGAGACTAACGGCTTTTTATTTTATGATTAAGACTTTTTTTTTTAAATCAAATAAATATCCTCACAAGTTCCTTAAGAGAGAGAGAGAGAGAGAGCGTGTGTGTGTGTGTGTGTGTGAGAGAGAGAGAGAGACAGAGACCGATAATAATGAGGAGGCCCTGTGCATGCTGCCGTCACACCTTGAGACTCACCACAGTTTCAGACATTCATCAATAAGCCATTTTTCTCACCTCCAGTGTCGTTTGTCTGGACGTCAGAAACCAATAGGAATCCTTTATATTGAGCACCACCCTGATTTCAGTTGGACAGTCGCCTCTGACAGTGACCAATTGAGCTCTGAGATACAGCCTCTGCGGTCCAATACAGTTCAAGGAGAATGGAGGGAGATCAGGATTCTAAATCACTAATAAACTCTTTAGCAGATCCCCTTCTGCGTCCTCCCCGTGGAGTCTCTCTCGTACCTACTTTATACTTTACATATCAAGATAAGTGTGACATTTAGTCTCTCTGTAGTTCCATGCTACTGATGGTCCTGTTCATAGGGTACCCCATAAAAACTATGGAGAGATTTTCTGGATATGTGTCGTTATGCCCGTTTCAGTCTGTCTTCCAGTGTGGCTGGTTTTATTTAGAAACGTAAATAATTTGGCCTAATGTTATTTTCCCCCCTCACCATAAGTGTGAATCATCCAGATCCCAAAGGTTTTTTCAGGACTGGGCTTCTCTTTACCTTTTCTGCAGAGTCACCTGTCAGAACCAGCTGTGAGGAGGGTTAGGCGACTTGCTCCATCGTCCAATCATCTGATCGTTCCCCTGTGGCATCGCGAGTGACTGATGGCATCACCGCTGGGCGGCAGAGAAGGCTAACGCGCCCCCATTATGGCAGCGCTGTCCACCTTCTTTAATGCAGAATGTGGTTCCAATGCAAAAAAATAATGGTTTTAGGTCAAAACATTCATTGGCTCTTTATTTTGGTAAAAACTTTGACCTATAATTCTACTATATTCTACTCAATTTCATAATTCTGAGTGTCGGTTTTATATGGAGGTGCCACATAAAAGTAGAGCAAAGAAGATTCAGTTTATTATGAACCTCAAAATAATGATGTCAAAATCTGCGTTGATTAGAGAAGTGTCCTCAGTAACTTTGACATCACTGTCCATCAGCACAACCCGAGTCACGAGGAACTCACATCTCGATTTCTCTAGTCCTGATGGACCATCGTTGCCACGACAACAAAAACTAGGAGGTCGGTTTGTGATTCGGATGAATTTCTGTCAGCCTCTCTTTGGTTTGTAAAAAGGCAAAAGGCCCAACGTCCGACGTTTGTGGTTTGTGGATACAGACTGTAGAAGTTATGGTACAGTTGTGTTTAACACATGGTCCAAAAAACAAAAGGCAAAACCAGCATCCTCGAGAAATAATCGTACAGAGAACTCAGGAAGTGGAGGAAGACCTAAGATACACTGGAAAGCAACGTGGGACGACTCAACCAAGGACAACAGGAGACTGAGGCAAATGTAATGCAGCTAGAGGAAACGGGCGGGGAACACAGAGGGAACAAATTAGTGATGAAAAGACAAGGGAACCAGAACTCACGGAGAACAGGAAACAACAGAATGCCAAAATAAAACAGGAAGTAACTAAACGATACAACAGAATCAATCAAATTCACACACCTAAGTCTGCTCCCTGTGACCTATGACCTCAGTGAACACTTTCGTGAAGCATTTATGGTCTCAGCTGCTGATTTCAAGTCTCATTGAAGACAGGCCGAGGTCTATTTTGCAGTAATGCCATTAAATACTTGATCTAGGTTTGTGTAGCATCCAAAGAAAGAGGTTTTAAAAAGTTTAACACACACTTTATCGCACTTACAGTAACTTAATGATAATGATTTCTCCACTCAACCTCATCATCACTCCATCTCCCGCTCTGTTGCTCCTCTCCGCTCTATGAACAGAAACCAAGCAAAAGACTAGCGTGGCCATGAAGGCCCTCGGTAAAAGTAAGCTGCAAGACCGTCCATGTCCTGTTGGCAAATGTCAGACAGCACATAGACGCATAAAATAAGGAATCGAAAATAGTGCAGCACAAACATTTTTCTCAGAATGTGTCACATTTTTCTGTTGAGTTGTTGTCGTCCCGTCTTTTTCATCATAGCTGTGTTTGGATCCTGGAATATGAACATTTTCATTATTATTTTGGTTATTAACGCAACCTGAGGCTGACTTTGGAAACCTGGTTTTCCAGAGTCAGCACATGTTTTTCCATCAGCATTAAAATCTGAAATATTTTAATTACACTCAAAAAACAAATACTGACTAATTTTGCTTTAAAATACAACTAAACAGACGACAGCACATTTTGTTAAACTTGTGGCTTGGTCATTAAAAACAGCACAAACACTGAAATATTTATAAAACTACTCCAACAGCTGCAGTTTCTCATTACAAGTAAAAATCAAAGTGTAGCTCAGCAACAAGCTTGCCAAACTCATTCTGTTATTCCATTAAGCTGCACAGTTCAGCTGCCCTTAAAAAGCAATATCACCACAGGAAACTGACACGAACAGAAATAAAATACCTCCAACAGTATATAATCTGCATATAATCGACGTAAAAGTGTTAAAACACACAAAATCTTTGATCTGAGCTTGAATTTTACTGCCCTGCGGGCGACTTCATCATAGCCACAGGTCACATGATTCAGACATGACATGTGGTCAGGATAAAATCATCACGTGACTGCAGGGACTTACACTCTGCAGTCACTACTTGTTTCCTGGTTGCTGAAAAATGTTTCGTTTATGAAGCTGAGAGACTTCACCTGGTTGCACAGGTGTGTCAGTGAGATGGCTCAACAAAGCTGAAAACAGACCTCCCACAGGAGAGGTGCACCATGTGACTCCCTCCCCCAGGCCAGGGTCCAGGATGGGCCACGGTAACCCTGTCCAGGACAGGTATCATGGTCTGTTGGTCTGTCCAGCCTAGAGATCGTCAGAACTATGCTTAGTCTGGGTCATCACCCTTCCAGCTCTTGATATCATGATCCACTCGCACACGAACCCCTAAACCTCGTTAAGGCAGTGATTCTTGGTGGAGCTCAGAGCTTCACAAGGAGATAAATGTGACTACAACACCTCCTGGACCCCCGCAGCATGTCCAACTAGGTGGAGGCTGTCTTTGGATACCCTGGAGAGATTACATCTCCGAGCTTGTCTGGGATCACCTCGATGTCCCACCAGAAGCCCCCCCAGGGGGAAATGTAGCTGGGGGAGTGGGGGTCTGGGTCCTCTGTATAGAGTCTTTCCCCTGTGGCCTGGACCGGGATGAGCGGCTAATGATGGATGGATGAATCGTTAGATCAATCTTTTTAAAGCTCCCAGGCTACTTTTGAAGAACAGTTTGCTTTATTAGCCCTTGACAGGCTGCCGATGACGACGTGGGTCATTGCATATGGTAAACATATTTAATCTAACACTTCAAATATCTTTTAGAAAAATTACTTTAAGGAGGAATGCCTTTTGATTGAGGTTTCTGCTTTTTACTTAAATGTGATGGCTGTTTGTGGGCAGACCAAACATTTGATGAAAGGGAAGCTTCACGTGGCAGCTGCAGGAAGCTGGTCTGTTCCCTCTCTTCCTTCAGGTTATTTCAGCTGAGGAGTTATCTGAGCACCTCTTCAGCAACGCGTCCTTTACAGCGCTCTTGATGAAAATGAATGGGGCTGCTTTATTTGTGAAGAGCTGTTGTCGGATCTGCTGAAGCCCACACAACGATGGAGCCACAGCAGTTCTAACTAATGAGTGAAGTCAGGCCCACCGGAGCCTGTAAGCGCTCCCCAGGCTTCTGTGCTCGTACGTAATTTGCGCTGTAAACATCTCCACATTTCTCTTGACCTTTAACACTCCAGCTGGGCTAAGGAAAGTCCTGCCAAGGAAAAACTATCATCCTGCCAGCTAAATTCTGAGTTCTCTGAAACAATATTTTCAGTTGCTTGAATTGCTAAGTGAGGGAACTGCAGTGTTAAATCATAAATATGTTTTTATCTCACATATTTAACAGAGAACTTATGTATACAGAGAGGTTTTGTATAAGATTTCTAAAAACAGATTTAACTTCAGTTGATAAAAGGTAGATTTATTCTTTAGCCTCTTCATTTTAATATCTTTACCAAACATGTCGAAAGGTCAACGTTGTTCTTCAGAGTGATAAACTAAACATGAGACGATGTAGATGAATCCTTCTTTCACTCATGGACAGGATATTAACAAACCAGCAGCTGTGAAGTCATGCGAGGCCTGCAGTTTTTTCTTCCTCATGTTTGTTTGGTTGTTTTGTCATCGAACCCAGTTTCTTTTCACTCAGGTCTGATAGAAACTTAACAGCGCGCCACGTTTTATCGTCCGTTTTACTCAAAAATGAAACAATAATTTAAACGGTGAACATTTGATAGACTAAACAGGACTTCAGACTGGTGACTGGGAACATAAAGTGGTTAAGAAACACAATTATTTTTTCACAGATGTGTCAGGACTCTGAAGTCTTTCTAAAATCACAGCGTCATCTGACGTAGCTGGATGTTCATGTCCGATGCAGGACCTTTTTTTCTGACTTTTTCTTTTGAGTCATGTTTTTGTTTTTGAGTGTAGGCCCAGAACTGCTGCACAAACACTGGTTGCACAGATTGAATCTGAACAAACGTGATGAAACAGCGGAGGCAGACAGAGCTGAGAGCACGGGGCTGTATAAAGAGAAGAGTGCGGCGATGATGGAGTTTGGTGCTGAATGAGGTAACATGTTGACATTGTAATACATTTTTCTGATGCTGGTTTTCTCTTTTGACAGATATTGTTTCTTGACTGTGCTATTTTACACCCCCTCCCTCGGGTGCAGCCTTTTCCATTTCTTCCTCTCCACCCCTCCTTTCCTCCGCCCCTCCTCTGCCGTCTCTTAACCCATGGGAGGGAAGGACGAATGAAAGACTTGGAAAGAGTAAAAAGCAGCTCAACTTTCTTTTGTTCCGCAGCTGGGATCCACTGCAATTGTTGCTCCTCTAACTCTGCTTTCCAGTACATTTGGCTCTGCTCTTCCTCCCCCCCTCTTCCTCCTCCTCCTCCTCCTCTCATCTGCCCCTTCTGCCCTGCTGCAATATGGCAAATCTTTTCCCTCTAAAATAATTTTCCTCACCTCCTATCCTTCCTCCTCTGCTCCCCTTCCTGTCTCATTTCGCCTCTTTCTGGTTCGACCCCTCTGATCCCGAACCCGCAGGGGGCTAACGCAACCTTTGATAACGGCTCCTCTCTGTTTGACACGACTCCTCGGGGGAACGAATGTACCCAGATGGAGGAAGAGCGAGCAGATGAAGAAGAAGAGGGGGGACAGTTGGATTCCACTGATACTTTAAACGCCACTGTCTTTGAAACAGATGACTTGGTCTGTATATCTCACTGCCCCAGGCAAGAAATGCAGCAACATGACACATAGGTCACGCTGCTGTAAGTGGCGGTATGTGCTCAGAGGACACGAACACAGAAAAGCTTGCCATATGAGAGAGAAGATGGACTGTTATTCTTGCCTTTACAATTTACCTCACATCGGGGCCTTAATATTAAACCAGCATTTCCATGCAAAAGTCACGTACAGCTCTAAGAAGCTTTACTGAACTGGTGCATTTGTAGCTTACGCTTTGGCCTCAGCAGGACTTGTAAAGGTGATCCGGCACGTCAGATTTAAGATGTGAAGTCATAAGAGTTTCCTGGAATAATGTGATGTCCGCAGTGGAAACATTTACAGGAACACATTTCTATTTTTTTTGTTTTCAGGCAGACACGGCGTGATCAGATTATTCTCAGAGCAGATCCATAGAAATCAAATCGTACTTAAAGAAGGTCATCTTCTCGTGCACCTCTGGATCATTTTCAACACAGGTGCTTTCTTAGAGTCTTTAAAGCTGTTGGTGGGTCACCACTTTGCACTTCAGGAGTTTAGTTGCTTAGAGCCATGCAGGTGGAGCATTAAAGCTGTGATCGAAAAGCTTCCTGAATGCTCCTGTAAAAGTCTAAAATGTGGCTCATCTCACACTCGGGTTCATCTTCTCGTGCACCTCTGGACAGTGACTTCTATTGTTTGAGTCCCGTCCTCTCCCCTCCTCCTTGCAGGGAATCAGATCTGCTGAACATATCAGCAGGTGAAAGATTGTGTTTGCGTAGCCAGGAAACTCCTGTGTTTTCACTACATGTTGAATATTTCACCTTTGGGGTCACATTAATGGTGCCCAGCTCCTAAGGCCACGTCCTGCAGGATAACAGGCTTGGCTGGAACGATGCACTGTAAACACTCCTATAGAATAACTGAAAGAGCGCAGAGAGATGACCAACATCAAACAGGACAAAACACAAACTATCAGAAGGAAAACAAAAGTTGGACATGCTGTAGAGAAACATACACACAGCCGGAGTGAAAGGACAGACAGGAAGGAGAAACAGTGCATCATGGGAATCCCCCAGCAGTCTACACCTATTGCAGCATAACTAAGGGAGGATTCAGGGTCGCCTGGTCCAGCCCCAACTATTTGCTTTAACAAAAATGAAAGCTTTAAGCCTAATCTTAAAAGTAGAGATAGTGTCTGTCTCCCGAATCCAAACTGGAAGCTGGTTCCACAGAAGAGGGGCCTGAAAACTGAAGGCTCTGCCTCCCATTCTACTTTTAAATACTCTAGGAACAACAAGTAAGCCTGCAGTGTGAGAGCGAAGTGCTCTAATAGGGTGATATGGTACTACAAGGTCACTAAGATAAGATGGGGCCTGATTATTTAAGACCTTGTATGTGAGGAGCAGGATTTTGAATTCTGGATTTAACAGGAAGCCAATGAAGAGAAGCCAATACAGGAGAAATCTGCTCTCTCTTTCTAGTCCCTGTCAGGACTCTTGCTGCAGCATTTTGGATTAACTGAAGGCTTTTCAGGGAGTTTTTAGGACTTCCTGATAATAATGAATTACAGTAGTCCAGCCTGGAAGTAATAAATGCATGAACTAGTTTTTCAGTGTCACTCTGAAACAGCATGTTTCTAATTTTAGAGATATTGATCAGATGACCTGTCCTGATCATTTCCTGATCAAAAATAACTGCAAGGTTCTTCACAGTTTAAAAAGTCTACATCTTAAAGGCTAACTGCAAACTGCTTCCTTTCTGCTTTCCGCTTATGTTCCGTTTGTGAATCCCACACAGATGTGACATCATGAAGGGTAAAAATAAACACCAGAGCTACAGGAACACTGGATCGTCTCTTAGCTCATTGCTTTTCTGCCACTAAAATCCACCCTCAACAGCCTCTTATCCTTTCGAGCATCTATACGCTGCCACGGATGCCAAAGTGAATCCAGCTTTAAGCAGAGACACAATAATACTGAGTGTTTGATGGATGTCTGAAACATCGCAGCACTTTAACTCAAGAGTGCTGTTGCATGACAGACCATCAGTCAGTGCTTTTAGCGTGAACATGTGAAGAAACTCTGAGAAGCCAGTGCGATGCATTTTACTCTGCTGGACGAGAAGTTAGATGCTTCAGATGAATTACAAACAGGACACGTTTCTAAAGGTCAGCATTGCCAGATAACACAATTACTTTCATGATGCCAGCCAGCAAACTGACCTCAGGTCAGTGTTGGACTAGCACTCCTGTCCTGTCCTTGAAACATAGCTTTTTTTATCTCATGTAGTGTTGCTGTGTGGAAAGGAAGCACGAAGAGTTTGTTTGCATCGATGCACAGGACCCGTACGTCTGAGAGTCGAGGTTAAACTGGACGAGGAAAAGTTTTAAACTTGCAGGTATTCGAGGTTTCCTCCTTTACATTCTATATATGGATTCTATCCGATCTATTCTATTAATGGATCGGTCACAGAGGATATTTATGGCCTTTATATGTAGCAGTGAGTCACTTAATGACAGCTGTGCTCACTTAAACAGCTGATTCAAAAACAGTCAAAGATGACTGTTAAGAAGGAAACAGAACGCAACGTTCTTCAGATCTTTTAAATGCTTAATTTGTTGAAAACTATCAGCTCATTTTTAATTTGATGCCAGCGGCATGTTTCAAGAAAGCTGGGCATGTTTCCCACCGAGTGCATCACCTCTTCTTTTAACAGCGCGCTGTAAGAACTGAAGAGGATGATTGCTGTAGTTTTAAAAGCTTCAGGCGCTCCTTTGGCATATTTTTTTCTTCATAATGGCACAAATCTTTTTAATGGGTGACAGGTCTGGATTGCTGTGAGGTCAGTTTGACATCTCGACTCTTCTACGAAACAGCCGAGCTGTCAGAATATGTGCTGAATGTACTTCGTCTTGTGAGACCTTCCCTGAAAAGGACATCGAGGTCTGATTTCATTTTGACCCATTCCACATTCATGACCATTTTTTCTTTGCACTTCTGGACCCTTTTCATCTCTGCATCCATTTCTGGATTTCTCTACTTGTACTGGCCTAGAAACTGTTGGGTGACTTTCTGGAAATCACTGCTCATCGGGGAAAAATATCTATTTATATATATATATATATATATATATATATATATATATATATATATATATATATACATACATACATATATATATATATATATATATATATATATATATATATATATATATATATATATATATATATATATACATATATAAACTATTTGTAATACCCTCTTTGAGATTTTTGAGAATTCATCCAGTCAGCCAATA
This sequence comes from Pelmatolapia mariae, assembly GCF_036321145.2. Taxonomy (NCBI): domain Eukaryota; kingdom Metazoa; phylum Chordata; class Actinopteri; order Cichliformes; family Cichlidae; genus Pelmatolapia; species Pelmatolapia mariae. The sequence continues at coordinate 1,594,433 of NC_086231.1, read as the reverse complement.
CACATTTTCCCTAGTTACCGGATGTTGCCAGGGCGTTGCCCCCAGCATCTAGGCCTGTGTGGCCGAGGCGTCATGCTCTGTGATGTGTGTCAAAGTGATGTCAAATTGGCTGATGACTCGTTCTTTTCCTTTTTTTGGACAGAATGTCTCCCATGAATGATTTACTGGCAGACAACCCCCCCACCCCCACTCTTATATATAATAATTCAATAATTACTTCCTCCAAACCATCATCGTGTCTTTTAGACCCCATTCCTACAAAACTGCTCAAAGAAGTCCTGCCATTAATTAATGTTTCAATCTTAAATCTGATCAACCTATCTCTAATAATCAGCTATGTACCACAGGCCTTCAAGCTGGCTGTAGTTAAACCTTTACTTAAAAAGCATCTCTAGACCCAGCAGTCTTAGCTAATTATAGGCCAATCTCCAACCTTCCTTTCATATCAAACATCCTTGAAAGAGTAGTTGTCAAACAGCTAACAGATCATCTGCAGAGGAATGGCTTATTTGAAGAGTTTCAGTCAGGTTTCAGAGCTCATCACAGCACAGAAACAGCTTTAGTGAAGGTTACAAATGATCTTCTTATGGCCTCTGACAGTGGACTCATCTCTGTGCGTGTCCTGCTAGACCTCAGTGCAGCGTTCCATACTGTCGACCATAATATCCTATTAGAGCGATTAGAGCACGCTGTAGGTATTACAGGTACTGCGCCTCAGTGGTTTGTATCATATCTATCTAATAGACTCCAATTTGTTCATGTAAATGGAGAGTCCTCTTCACACACTGAGGTTAATTATGGAGTTCCACAGGGTTCAGTGCTAGGACCAATTCTGTTTACATTATACATGCTTCCCTTAGGCAGCATCATTAGAAGACATAGCATACATTTACACTGCTATGCAGATGACACCCAGCTCTATCTGTCCATGAAGCCAGATAACACACACCAATTAGTTAAACTGCAGCAATGTCTTAAAGACATAAAGACCTGGATGGCCGCTAACTTTCTGCTTCTTAATTCAGATCAAACTGAGGTTATTTTACTCGGCCCTGAAAATCTTAGAAATATGGTATCTACCCTTTATCCCCGTCCCTCTTCCCCGCTGTTTTTCTTTCCCTCTTTCTTTCTCCCCTTTCTTTTCCCCAGTCAAGTCTGTCCCGTATTTAACAAGTGAAAATAAAATAAAATAAACAATAAAAGGTGAATCAAATAGACCATTACGGCAAGGCTGGGATGGTCCATTTGGTAAAGTAAATCCGTTGGGCATCTTTCTTCGCCTTTAGACAATAATTCTGATGGCAAAAGAACCAAACGGGACAGGCAAAAAAAAAAAGAAAAAAAAAGAAATATGGTATCTAACCAGATTCTTACTCTGGATGGCATTACCTTGGCCTCCAGTAACACTGTGAGGAACCTTGGAGTCATTTTTGACCAGGACATGTCCTTCAATGCACATATTAAACAAATATGTAAGACTGCTTTCAGAGACAGGGCTGAAACACTTAGAAATCATATTACTCCCTCCTCAAGCTGTTCATTAGACTACTCAGCTGCTTTGTCTGTTGGTGCTGATAAACTCGATGTACAACCTGTTCTTTGGATCCTCTACCAGCCTGGGTTATAAAGGAACTGTGGTCAGTATTAGGACCCTACATTCTGTTTCTTTTAAATACTTCATTGACCACCGGAGTCTTCCCTGAATGTTTTAAATCAGCTGTGGTAGTGCCAATCTTGAAAAAGCCTGGACTGGATGTTGACATGGTCGCAAACTATAGACCCATCTCACATCTGTCTTTTTTATCTAAAATCTTTGAAAAAGTGATTTTTTCACTGAGCATTTGTCAACAAGCAATCTGTTTGAAGCATTTCAGTCTGCTTTTACACCAAATCACTCCACAGAAACAGCTTTAGTCAAAGTGGTAAATGATCTGCTGGTAAATGCAGACAACGATCGCACTTCAGTTTTATTACTGCTGGATCTAAGTGCTGTGTTTGACACTGTGGATCACTGCATTTTATTGGATAGGCTTGAACATTTTATTAGAATTACAGGAAATGTTTTATCATGGCTGAGATCTTACCTGTTTGGGAGGTCTCAGACTGTTAGTGTTAAAAATGATCTCTCCGAGACCTGTGCAGTGGGGCATGGGGTCCCTCAGGGCTCTGTACTTGGACCATTGCTGTTTTCTATGTACCTGCTGCCTCTTGGTGTTCTTTTACGTTCTTTTAATGTAACCTTTCATTGTTACGCTGATGACCTGCAGCTTTATGTTCCTTTAACCATTGGAAATTGTGCTGAAGTCTCTAAACTAGAATGTTGTTTATCTGCAATTAAGGGCTGGTTATCGGATAATTTCTTGCTCCTAAATACTGATAAGACAGAGTTGATGGTCATTGGGCCACACAAATTTCAACATTTGTCCCAAAATTTCATCTTGAAAATTGATGACAGTGTCATAAATTGCAGGAACAAGGTAAAAAACTTGGGTGTGTGGTTTGACATGGTGCTCTCCTTTGAATCTCATGTAAAAGGGATAACAAAGACCGCCTTTTATCATTTGAGGAACATAGCCAGAATCAGACAAGTTTTGTCAAGCGACACTGCAGAGGTTCTTGTCCATGCATTTGTGTCCTCACGTATTGATTATTGTAATGCTCTTCTTTCTGGCCTACCAAAGAAAAGTTTTAGAGGTCTACAGATGGTGCAAAATGCAGCTGCTCGCATTTTAACAAGAACTGGGAAATTTGAGCACATTACCCCTGTTCTGAGATCTCTGCATTGCTACCTTGTCAGGTTCGAGCAGATTTTAAGGTCCTGCTGCTCACCTACAAGGCTTTAAACGGATTGGCACTTTCATACCTCTCCGACCTTTTACACCTTTATGTTCCATCTCGTGCTCTCCGATCTCAGGACTCTGGCCTTCTAAAAGTTCCTAGAGCCAGAAAAAAGACAGTTGGAGAGCGTGCTTTTTCTTTTCGTGCCCCGTTTCTGTGGAACAACCTCCCTTAAGATATTAGGCAGCCATGCTCTGTGGAGGTTTTTAAAACTAAGTTGAAGACACATTTGTTCACCCTATCCTACATGTCTTAATTCTATGGCTTTTAGTTTTTAAATTGTTATTGTTTTTAACTTGTATTGTGTCTTTTACCTGTATTGCTATGTATCGCTTTTATTTTATTTATCTCTTTAGTTGTACAGCACTTTGTTTGAAAGCGCTTTATAAATAAAGTTATTATTATTATTATTATTATTATTATTATTATTATTTGCTTTCTTCCATTTGCGCAACGTCTCTAAAATTAGAAATATCCTGTCTCAGAGTGACGCTGAAAAACTAGTTCATGCATTTATTCCTTCCAGGCTGGACTACTGTAATTCATTATTATCAGGAAATCCTAAAAACTCCCTGAAAAGCCTTCAGTTAATCCAAAATGCTGCAGCAAGAGTACTGACAGGGACACGAACACTGATCTCTCAAGCTTTCTCAGCGTGGGTATGTTGGTTTCTGTTGGCTTGTGTGCTGCAAAATTTAAACGTTTCCACCAGCGTCCCTCCCTCTGTGACACGTGTGGTACAGCAAGCGCTCAGTTTGAAAGGCCAGACTCATCTTATTATCTGAGGATTTAATTCCAATCAGACATGATCATTACTGTTGTCTTGGTTTCTCCCACACCTCATGGGACTGGGAGGAAGTGTACACACAGATTCAAGGGTACACACACACACACACACACACACACACACACACACACACAGTTCAGGGGTCTTGACTGGCACATGCAGCAAAAACAGTTAATATCTCACACACACATTTGGCTGAGGAAACGCACACTTTCACCCGACTGGCAGAGAAATGTGTTGCTTGGCATTCTGCAAATGTCAGAAGGACAGTGTTCACAAATGCAGCCAGGCACCTGGGAGATTACATTTTATCAACATACAAATGAGCACTGCTTCATAGTAAACCGGGCACGGTGACAGAATACTAACCATGGCTGAGATGATAGTAAAATGGCTGTGACATTGAATTGTGGTTCCCCTGTGTGGAGTCTGTGTGTGTGTGTGTGTGTGTGTGTGTGTGTGTGTGTCCATGCACCTTGCTGTGTGTGTTTGCCTTTGTGATTCCCTCTGCAGCGTTGTGTGCACTGTGTGTGTGTGTGTGTGTGTGTGGTGGATGTTTGTCGCCTGCAGTGTTGCTGAATTTGAAAGGAGAATAATCAAATATGGAGACACTGACGCTCACTTGTATTTATTTTATCTGCAGACCAGAGACTTCAGATTAAGCTCAAATGGCTGCAGGACAAAACATGTTATTAACCTAATCTGAAAATGCAGCAGCGTAGCATAACTAGCCAGCATTAGCACAGCCAGGGCTGTCCTACTGCAGAGTGTGCAGAGGTAATCATCTGAAGCACCCAAAATTTATGTTAAATATATTCCAGGTTATTTCTAAGAGATCTATGTTGTTTTTTACAGATAAATAGTGATTTTGCATAAATCATTTCTGAGCATCTGTCCTGGAGACTTTATTAAGTATGCCTGTGAAATCTGATGCAATCCCTTTGTCACAGCAGTCTGGCGAGGAAGGAGCAGCTAGCAGGTCCAGCGAGCGTGTGGTGTGGACGTTAGCCGGATAACTCGAACCCAGTCAGTTAAATCAAACAACAGACCTTTATTCGTCGTCAGCAAAATAAGACCATACAAGCCAGGTCTCCACGGCTCTACTCTGTCCGTACATACATGTGCGGGGATCTGTAGTCGCCGGCGCCAGCCCGTTACAACGGTAAGGTTTCTCCTGAGAACATAACATGAGCTGCATGTAATGACTGCCGCTATACTCACACACCCACTAGGAGACTCCCCCCAACTACTACAATAGTAGGGCAACCACCCCCTAGTGGTGCTATAACACAATAAGGGTTGTTACACATTACAACAGCTCTATCTTCTGATTTTATGAACCTTCCACATTTTCTGTTTGCAAATCACATTACGGTACAGGATTTTTTAGACCAGTAACAGTACTTGGCGATCATAAAATCTAAGATTTGAATGATATATTTTTTTCTTTCAGATGCATGAAACATCAAGAGATTCCCTAAAAGTTGTCAGAAAACGGTGTGCGGTGTGTGAGAGTCGGCCCAGAATACAGGCCTCTGCAGGCAGAAGTAAACTCAGTCTCAGCTTTAGTTATGATGGAAAAAGACTGACTTCCACAGGAGACGCTGATGAAGAAACTGTGCATGATAAGGAACTAACATAATCAAACACAAACCAAGAACTAGAAATTAATAATAAAAAGCTCAGAGTCCAGAGTGCCCTCTGATCGACAAACTATGCAATGTCGACATTCATAACTGGGTTAAAGGGGGTTTCCCTGTCGTTTGGTTACTTTGCCATTTATCAGTGTTAAAAATGCAGATAAACAGCTCATATTTACTGATATACTGGTCTCATCAGTGTGTTGGTGGGGCTCTAATCTACATTAACCATTAACATAAAAAACATGGATAACCTTTGATGTCTAAACTCTGCACCTGCAGCATTGCTTTATTGTTTTTGGAGCGAGAAGTGACCGTATTTAGACAAGACAGAGGAGTGTTAATTTATCAGCTAATTCCAGCTAGCTTTATTAGCAAGCTGTGTCTAAAGACTGTAAGGGAGCCTCACGCAGACATTCAGAGAGCAACGTGCTCTATCTGGCCTTTAAGTCTGATGTCATTAGCCGTTTCTGGGTCCAAACTCTGCTTCAGGTCCCAAACGAACACTGCGGCATCACTCAGAGTCAAAAACTGTCTAAATTCTTTCATCTTTAATAAAATGATCAGCGTTGCTGCTTTACCAGGTGTAACAATGAAGTTTAACATCCAGGCATCCGTGAAAACAGGATTTATTACATTTAACGGAGTTAGAAGTTAGCAGGAAGTTAGCTCGCTAGTTTCCACCTAAACATGATATAGCATGTTCTGACTGAGAGATTTCTGAGAAAATTCAAACGTACAGCTCTGCTATCACTTCCAACATAAATGAAGACAGAAAACTAAACAGCAGTGACGTTTGTAGGGTTACTGAAGTTGGGCTAGCTGGTATATAATGATGTGCTACGTGGTGGCTAGCTACACAGCTATGTTAGCATAACATAAACATAGTGAAGCTGGAGGATGAACGCTAACTTTTTTCCACTCGATAAAAGTTAACGTGAGGGTTCCCAATGGTTAGGGACAAATGCAATCGCATGGCAGGATGCTGTAAACGGACCAAACTTCAGTCAGGAGAACAACTGAGATAATCCATCCATAATACGAGGTTAGTCATTAATATACTGCTGCATGGGCTGGCCAGCAGGCCAACTAATCCGGTCTTTAAGTGATGTCACGTAAAGACTGGATTGGGGTCGACGGGGTGTGATTATTCAAGACCTCGTATGTGAGGAGAAGGATTTTGAATTTAATTCTGGATTTAACAAAGAGCCAAAGAAGAGAAGTGAGTACTCAAGAGTCTCTGAGGATTGTGTACTGCTGGACGTGGAATTCTCCTACTCTTTGAGGGGTTCACCAAAAACTTCTTTATGCAAGTGAAATCCTGCCTTCAAGTTTTAATTTTCATCATTGCACTTGATTAAATGGATCAATATGTTTAATTCTGTAAGATGAGTTTAGGTCAGTTATCTGCTGTTCTTGGGAGATGGGCTGAAATACTGGATTTTTCGGTGGTAGATGCTAAATGAATGAACATTAACATTAATCAAGGTAGCGTAATTGATTTTCTCAACCTGCAGATCCATCCTGAGACCGACACAGGGAGTAGGAGACATGAAATGTTGATGGCTGATTGATTCTGATTGTTCTGACACTGAAAGTTTAGACTTTTTCATAAACTCGTTGATCCAAACGGACACCTATGTCAGAGCTCTCAGCTTAATGGACTCCAGGTATTGATTTGAAGTCGAAAACGTTGACCTCTGTATTTAAGGTCTCCACTCTGGTGGTTGTACAATGAAGTTAGAGGTTGATTGGCCTTTCACTGACTTTAACTTTCTCAGAGTGCAGCCAGGATACTTGGAGAGAGCAATGAGCATACTAAAGCGTCTGAGCTCATGTACTGCTGCTGATGGTGTTCAGTTCAGTGAACTAACATCATGTTAATCGTGACTCTTTCCTTGTGAAATAAGTTACTTTATAACTCTTAGGGAACCGGGTTTTGATTGGTGAGTGTATCACAGAGTGTAAAAGTTGGGCATTACTGTCATGACGTTGGCCGTCCTGTTATGAATCCTCAAGCATGGCCTTTTTCCGGTTCGATGAGAGGTGAAACATCAGCGATGCTTAAGGCTACCACGACCTTGGTACCATGAGAGGATGAAAATAAGGACCAAGAACATTTCTACTGAAGACCAGCTGGTCACGAGAAGAAGGCCAAACAGAAGTTGAAAGAATGAGGTAGGAAGCAGTGAGGAAGATTTAATAATAATAATATTTACTCAGTGAATATCAGAGGATATGAAAACGTATTGATGTCTGTAGCGATGATTGTAGCATGAGACGCTCTGATCTCAGAGGGTTTTTTGTTGTGAGCCACAACATCAGCTTAAATCTCCACACAGCTCATGAATCAGATGAGATATCGATGTTGAAATATGCCTGAGCTATTTCACAGGTATCAATATGAGATTTATTCATTTCTATTGTACACTTGAGATATCTATCTGTATGTATGCGCTCTTTATTTTCCCATCAATATGCTAAGGATTATGGCTGCATATAGTGCTGTCTAATCATTTGATTTCAAAGAAGAGCAGCTTATACAACCGAGGACAGAGAGAGAGGCACAGAGGGGTTCCTTCATCTTTAATCCACTTTCTTTACCTCCTGTATAATATATATGATGCATGGCCACCACAGAGTCACAGAGAGCGAGGGGAGCATCGTGGATGGATGGTTGGATGTAGCTGCAGTGGGTTCTTTTTCAGCACTAAACAAACATTTTACCTTGTCAAGCATGGAGAAAAGGCTTATCTCTGTTTCTACACAGACTGTATCACATATTTTGTCAGTTTATTAGGTACATGGCTAAAACAGGAACAGCCTGAGGCTACAAGTCTAAAGAACTCCCTTCACCCCGTCCCTGAAATGAGTCTTTGGGTCCGAAAGGATATCTGAATCTGACTTAGTCTGAAATATCTTTTGAGTCTTTCGAACAGCTATTGAGTATCAAAGAAGTGTGTTCTCTGTTTTCTTTTTTAAATTGATATATTTGTGAAAGTATGAAACTAAACGTCCTGCCTTGTAAAGAATCCTTCCAAACATCCCAGACATTCCACTACAGATTACAGATTACATGACCCAAAATGTAGTTTGCAACATATTCTGTTAAGTTACTCAATGTGAGTAACGTATTCTGAATACCTTGGATTACTTGATATATTGTCATGCCTTTTAAAACTATATGACTGTACTATTGCTGTGAGATTTATTACTATTACTGAAGGTTACTCACCACCGAGCTAACATTGTTAGCTGGTGTTAGCTGAGGTTAGTTCATAGACTGCTTTCAGAACTGCACATGATTATTTGCAGCTAGCAGGTTGTTAATGCTATCCATCAAGTCTAACAGTCTGCAGTCTATGAACTAACCTCAGCTAATGCCAGCTAACAGTGTTAGCGCGGTGGTGAGTAGCCTTCAGCAGGGCTGGACTGGGACAAAAAATCAGCCCGGGCATTTTGACTAGAGACCGGCCCACCAGGTATTATAGGAAAAACCATAAAGCCTTTGAATGAAAACAAACGTCGTTGTGACAGTGATGTACACTGTCTTGTTGGCATATGTATCAATCTAATAAACTTAAACCTACACCATCCTCCCTATTCTGGTATTCTAAACAGTACTTAGCCGAAACCCAAAGACTGCTTGGTTGAGTTAACCTCCTGAACTATCTACAACATATGGTGGAAACCTGAAATTAAGACAGAGAAGACTAGAGGTAAGACATGACCATTACTGAATATTAAAAATAATAAATGACAGATTTAGTGACATTTTCATAAACTATTTATATACCACATCAATAAACAGCATGGCAGGGCAAAATATTTTTTCTAACATGGCAACCTTTAAAAAGTGAAAGGAGACAGAAAGACAGGTGAGAAAGAATAAAACTTAACTGACTTTTTGATGGCATTTTACAAGCAGTACTGGTACAGTATCTAGAAAATGTGGGAAAATACTGGCATCATATACAGTACTTTCTTCTGAAGAAATTATGTTGGGACCCTGAAAAAAATTACTATGTACAATAATGGATTTCTATACATCTGACATCAGATGAAAACTTTGGTTGTAAGATTTGGATAATTATTTGTTAAAAGCTAGAAATTTTAAATGAGAATAAGAAAGAAACGTATTTTTTGTGCCCTCCTTTTCTTGTTAATGCCCATGCCTGGCAAAACTTTGCTAGACCAGCCCCTGCACAGTTACCAGCTGTCAGCTACATAGAAAAGGATCCTGGTGTAAGTTGTCTCTCAGAAACAGTTCATAACTTTCCTTCAACCCATTCATGTCACCTAAAAGGTAAACCTGTTTCTCCATCACCTGATCAGCTCTGATGATTCAGTAAGGACATCTCCTGGTTTCATCTTCATGTTTCCCTCTCACCAGATAACCAAACCGATATCATGACCAGCAGCTTTTATGGCTGTGGCTCCAACAAACATCAGCTGATACTAGAAATTAATATTAAATAAATTCTAACAACAGCTTATCAAGTTTAAAGGCGTTTCTGCTGTTTAACGCAACCTCCGCTAGTTTCCTCTTTCTGGCGCAAAGTGGGAGATAAACAAACAAGAGAGATGGGACTTGCAGCAGAAACGCCGATCAGCTGATCATTGATCAGTTTCGTGATTGAAGTAGCAGCAGGAGAGGGAGGGGGGAGAATGAGAGAAGAAGAGGCAGCTGACAGCGTAAAGACGCAGAATAACTCCAGCTTTTTGTCTTTTTTTTTATTGTAGCTGAAGTACGGGACAAATCGTGTTTATTTTCAGCTCAATACGAAACGCGTAATATTAACTCTGAATACCAGAGGATTCCGTTTTTTACGGGACGGTAGGCAACTCTACTAACTAACCTTATGAATAAAATAAAGTTCACCAGTCACATCATAGCACCCACCCAGCTATATAGAAACTCCGTCATGCTAGCTAGTACGCAGTACGAGTTATTGTAACTGACTGTAAAAAGTTAGCACAACGAAAATAAACTCCACCTAAACTTGGTTTATATCTGACCCAGATAGACTGCAGGTGATAACTTCTCACCTGAAGGTCAGTTCACCTGACAGTCGGACCGATGGCCGCCTCGGGTCTCTCCTCCTCCGCCTCCCCTTTCCCTCATCCACCTGCTGGCCTCCACCACTTGCTAATTTTACTGAATCTGTGAAAGCTCCATCATAGCCACTACCAAACAATTGAGTTATTTTTACACGTCTGCCAGCATCTGTCCAATCCGCCACCTTTCACTGTTTACACCGTTATGGGAAAAAAAAGACAACAACAAAAAAACATCGGCCCATTTAAAACGAAAAATTACCATCGGCCCACCGGGCAAATGCCTGGTATGCCCGATGGCCAGTCCAGCTATGGCCTTCAGTAATAGTAATAAATCACACAGCAATAATACATCGAAGATACTGAAGTGGCACATAGCCCAGTTAGCTAACACAACTGAAACATGCTAGTTGCAGTAGGTTAACATTAATCTTTAAAAAAGAACTTACATCCAGATGTTTCTTTAGGTTTGAGTCTTTTGACGCTGAGAGCAGCTTGGCAGCAGCATTGAACGGTCAGATTTGGCCCATGCCTTTCTTCTTTAAAAGTGAAGTGGTGCCAAGTAAGAAATGCATTCCTGCCCGTGCACTGTTGGCTCTGTTGTGCTGACTCCGGGTCCATTGTGTAATTGACACCACCAACAGCGGGAGACTGACAGACGTGGTGAAGAGAAAGATGTAGATTTCTGCTTTCCTACAGTCGGCCATGACTTGAGTTTTTGGCACATCTGCATTTTGAACGAGTTACTATTATTTTATGTGTCTTCATACTAATTAACAGGTATCTCTGTGTGTTACTGTAGCCTAGCTATGTGCCTTGCTAGCCTAAGCTAACAATTTAGCACTTTGACCTTCTCTTCCAAATATGTTTACTTCTGACCAGAAAAAACATGATGAACAAAACATGGAAGTTTGAAAATGTGAAGTGTTAGCTTTATATTTCACAGTGAAGCCAGGTCTGGGTAGGCAGCCATGTGTTGCTCTTCTGTTTTTGTTTTCAAATGGAGGTTGGCACTTATGGAGGACCACAAGAGCCACGCGCATCGAAATAAAAATTTCTGTGCTTTAATAATGAATTGTAGAATAAATTCTGCAATTGTAAATTCATTTTTGAATTCCAATTTAATAAACTGCATTTCAAAATCCTTTTTTCAGTTGCACTTTAATAAACTGCAGTTCAAAATCCTTTTTCCACTTGCAATTTAATAAACTGCAGTTCAAAATCCTTTTTCCACTTGCAATTTAATAAACTGCATTTCAAAATCCATTTGCCTTTCCTGTTCGCTCCGGGATTAGCTGCTGGATTAGCTCCTGGATTAGCTGCTGGATTAGCTCTTCGATTAACAACTTGCTGGAGGCTATTCAAGTTAGCCACACCGTGGGATGTAAGGAGCTCTCTGATTGGTTGGTCAGACACAGGCTGTCTGCCCCTGGATTTTTCTAGCTCATAGCTTCGCCCTGCTAAGAAGCCTGTGTGCTTGTACAAAGGCCGTTCAGCCTCGGGATTTACACTCGGCTCGACACGGATATGTGAAGAATGAAGGGACCCTGCAGCGAAACGGAGAGCCCAACCTCTGACTGAGTGCCTGTCTACTCAGTCTGACCACCTGTTGAAGGTAAGGTGCTAACGTGGCTAACGCTAGCATCACCGCACGTAGCCCCGTTATTTTAAGGACATCTTAGCTAATGAAAGTTTTACGTCGCAGCTGTACGAGCTCGCTGCGTGTTTTGTAAGCTGCTGTGCTCTTCACAAATAAAGCTGGAAGCAGCTCAGACTGTTAGAACCAGCACTGAGGCCTGTTACATTTATACAGTGTTAGAGCAATGGCTGCAACCTACAGCCTTTAAACTAGCGATTACAACGCTGACAGTAAACTCGTCAGTCCAGATGTTACCACATTACTCTATGGTACTTAGAGTTAAAACAACTGAGACAGGCTGATTAAAATAACAGCTGTCAGTTCTCTCATCTCTTATATCAAGACTGGAGATCACACTACTGATTTCAGTTCATTTAATATGTGAGTGCACAGATTCATTCTCAACTGGACATAAACGATGATCAAAGGTTGTATATATGATGAATTCATCAAATCCCAGCCTCTAACACAGTGCGCTGAATCTTAGCTTTGAATGTCCAGTATATTCTAATCAGTGCAATGTAAGCATTCACTGAACCTATAGTATCTACACCTGTGTGGCAAATGTGTGGTAAAGATACAGATAATGAAATTTAATTATTAATACAATATACATCATGAAAAACGAAAGCTGAAATTGATTCAGTTTAGTACTTTTCTCTGTGTGCTCTGTGATTATAAAGGCCTTAAATTCTGTGATATATACTGTAAATGATTTTCACAGAGGTCTTAAAGTACTTAAATCACTGCTGATAGTCTGGTTGTTTATATTTTCACGTTTTTGTGTCTGTAGGGCTGTTTGATGACGATTTGGACTCCTCTGGGAGATGAGGACACACCCACATCTGTTCCATACTGCAGCCGTTGATGGTGTTACAGCTCTGAGTCAGCTTTGGGCCATCAGATGCACACACTGGAAAACCAGCACCTGGACTTCATGCAGGAGAGACGGCCTCAGTGAGGCTACAAATTTATTTTGCCCGAAACGCCAGAATCTCAGGTGAAACCTCACAAAATTTCAACAACCACCAAACAGCTAAGACAGTAAATGAGAGCAGGTACACAAATTCTGCACAAGGACGTAAACACACAGCGCGGACCCGCGGATCAGAATCAGTGAGATGTCGCCTTTCTCACCCGACGGGCGCTGCAGCTTTAAGCGTCTGCGCGCGTTCCCGCGGACGGCAATCACTTTCTGGCACAACAACTGCACGGACACGGTCGGTGCTGAAAGCCGACAGCTCGCTGATTCTGATATTTCGGCGGGTAGCGCTTTGTGTTCACGCCGTTTTTGCGCTGATTCTAAAGCTGTTAGTTTTATCTCTCTCCAAACAATATTGACTGAACCAGCAGCAAAAGAAGATCCAAACTACGCTTCACATAAACATCGTCATGAATTCCCTCTGACTTTTACTGTTTTGCTTCACCCACGATAAAATCACACTTCATGCACAGCTCTCTCTCTCTCTCTGTACTGTTTTCTGCATTATTCGCTTGCTTGTTACGCACAACACTACTGTTGTTTACAGCGCTGTCGGCCGCTGTTTTTTTTTTTTTTTTTCGTTTTACATACTTCCGAAAAGAAAACCTAATTTCTGCCGTTCAATACTGAACAAATTTAAACTTTTTAAAATTATGCAAAATGCAAAACGCTTAGCCGTGTCTCTAATAAAACTGCTGTAACGTCAGAGGTAACGTTCATATGTTGATTAATGGTTTTCTTTCGTTATTGATGTACTGCAGATACATATTTTTATAAAATCCCAGGCCAGGAAAACCACCTTCATGTTTTTCTGTTTTATCTTCAGCTACTTTGACACAAAGGCATCTGCTGTGACGCTCACACCTTTGATAAAGTCTTGCGTGTGTCAGCTTCGTTTTTGTAGATACAAAAATATGTCAATGTACTGATCTGAATTATAATATTTCTGACTGTCAAAATTTCCCAGATTCAAATCGAATTGAATCGAATCGAATCGAATCGTGGATCGAATCGATTCGGGACCTTGTGAATCGGAAATGAATCGATTCTAGAAATCAGTGACGATACCCAGCCCTACTGCACACCTAGCTGTCAAAAGTTTGGCAGCATGAGTACTGTAAAGTTTTGTAGGGTCCTTGTTTAAAATTCCACAAGCACCACACCACATTTGTCATATACAGTTCCATTTTGTACAGGACATTTTTGAAATTATATATATATATATATATCCTAGTTATCCACTTGTCGGTAATTTTTGAGTAAATGGATGTCACTGATAAATCAGTGGTGATTCACCTGCAAATGTTTTTAACAAACTTTGTTTTTTGTAGAATTCATCAGCAGCTGTGGAGAGATGCATTTGAATATCTTCTGGTTCCACTTTTCCTTACCTGGAAACTGAGGATGGCTGATTTCTGACAAGGACACACACCTCAGTGCTTATCATGGGTGTTACATCCTCTGTGCAGCAATTCCAGAGAAAACGAGAGAGCAACGACCACTCATTAAGACCAGCCAGAAATCTGTCCCTTTCTGGCAGCTGTGGAAACTTCCAATAAGAAAGTTTGCATTCTTAGAACAATGCTGGGTCGTGTGTGATGTGTCATCATAAGGATATTATATTTTGCCTTAATTCTGCTCAATTAAGTGTTTTGATTGTTGATCCAGTATAGCAGCTTTGTGTTGTGCTGCAAGTTAAAACCCATTGTCCTCATGAGCACAGCATCTAACAACTCTCCTTAAAAAAAGTCGATTGACTTTAACTGGACACAATGGTTTCCAGTGGGAGATACATTCATCACCCATCCGTGACACTGGAGAAGTCACCTGGATGAGTGATAAAACAATTTTCCATGGAAAATCCAGAGGAACTAAACTTTGTTGTTGTTTCTTTGGGCTCAATTTTGCCTGAGGCTGAAATTGAGCCCAAAATGTTTTCTTCTTTCATAAGAAAACATTCTTCTGAAAGAAGAAAACATTTTGCCAATAATCAGATAAAAAGATTGAACCAGGTGGTATTCTCTGGAGTCTAAGACCAAAACTGAACTCAGTGAATTGACATTAGACTGGAATTCATAAGATGAATAGAAATACTGCTGAAGCTGAATGATATATATATATATATATATATATGTGTGTGTATGTGTGTGTGTGTGTGTGTGACATCTTTGTTTTCTCCAATTCACCAGGTCTGTAAAGTTCAGTATGACTGTGGTACATGATACAAAAGAATAAATACAGAAGAATAAAAACTTTATGTGAATAACTTTACTCTTCTTAAAAATAATTCATAAAACAAGTAAAAGTACAAATGTGTACAAGTTAGAGACTTCCTCAGTAAGTTTACACTCTTTTGGAGTGATTTTAATTGTGTGTTAAAGAAGAAAGAGATTAGAGGTAAAGTAGAGGATGCAGAGTCCATCATCACTGAGGCCGTCTCTCCTGCATGAAGTCCAGGTGCTGGTTTTCCAGTGTGTGCATCTGATGGCCCAAAGCTGACTCAGAGCTGTAACACCATCAACGGCTGCAGTATGGAACAGGTATGGGTGTGTCCTCATCTCCCAGAGGAGTCCAAATCGTCATCAAACAGCCCTACAGACACAAAAACGTGAAAATATAAACAACCAGACTATCAGCAGTGATTTAAGTACTTTAAGACCTCTGTGAAAATCATTTACAATATATATCACAGAATTTAAGGCCTTTATAATCACAGAGCATACAGAGAAAAGTACTAAACTGAATCAATTTCAGCTTTCGTTTTTCATGATGTATATTGTATTAATAATTAAATTTCATTATCTGTATCTTTACCACACATTTGCCACACAGGTGTAGATACTATAGGTTCAGTGAATGCTTACATTGCACTGATTAGAATATACTGGACATTCAAAGCTAAGATTCAGCGCACTGTGTTAGAGGCTGGGATTTGATGAATTCATCATATATACAACCTTTGATCATCGTTTATGTCCAGTTGAGAATGAATCTGTGCACTCACATATTAAATTAACTGAAATCAGTAGTGTGATCTCCAGTCTTGATATAAGGAATGAGAGAACTGACAGCTGTTATTTTAATCAGCCTGTCTCAGTTGTTTTAACTCTAAGTACCATAGAGTAATGTGGTAACATCTGGACTGACGAGTTTACTGTCAGCGTTGTAATCGCTAGTTTAAAGGCTGTAGGTTGCAGCCGTTGCTCTAACACTGTATAAATGTAACAGGGCTCAGTGCTGGTTCTAACAGTCTGAGCTGCTTCCAGCTTTATTTGTGAAGAGCACAGCAGCTTACAAAACACGCAGCTAGCTCGTACAGCTGCGACGTAAAACTTTCATTAGCTAAGATGTCCTTAAAATAACGGGGCTACGTGCGGTGATGCTAGCGTTAGCCACGTTAGCACCTTACCTTCAACAGGTGGTCAGACTGTGTAGACAGGCACTCAGTCAGAGGTTGGGCTCTCCGTTTCGCTGCAGGGTCCCTTCATTCTTCACATATCTGTGTCGAGCCGAGTGTAAATCCCGAGGCTGAACGGCCTTTGTACAAGCACACACGCTTCGTAGCAGGGAGAAGCTATGAGCTAGAAAAATCCAGGGGCAGACAGCCTGTGTCTGACCAACCAATCAGAGAGCTCCTTACATCCCATGGTGTGGCTAATTTGAATAGCCTCCAGCAAGTTGTTAATCGAAGAGCTAATCCAGCAGCTAATCCAGGAGCTAATCCCGGAGCGAACAGGAAAGGGAAATGGATTTTGAACTGCAGTTTATTAAATTGGAATTCAAAAATGAATTTACAATTGCAGAATTTATTCTACAATTCATTATTAAAGCACAGAAATTTTTATTTCGATGCGCGTGGCTCTTGTGGTCCTCCATAGGCACTAGGGTTGCCAACCGTCCCTTGAAAAATGGAATCGTCCCATATTTAGAAACAAAAGTACACGTCCCGTATTGAGCTGAAAAGGGACGCACTTTGTCCCGTAATACAGTGAGATTCAAAAGAAGTCTATAAATGTTAATGGAATTAACGCTTTGTTTGAAAATATAATTCCCAGCCCCTCTCCTGCTCTGTGACCAATGAGCTGACAGCACACTTACGCACGAGTATGACAATTCAGATTACCGCTTATCTCATTGGTCGAGGAAAGGTCGCTTGCGGAGAAGATACCGGAAGACAACAGATCACCACAACAAGAAGCATGGCCAACAGGGAAACAAACGCCGACACTGCGGTGCAAGTCTCGGACGACAGTACACCTTCGACCAGCAATGTTTGTACCCCTCCGAGAAAGAAAAAAAAAGGCTGCAAAAATACAGGGAGGAATGGGAAAAGGAAAACACCTGGCTGGAAAAAGTGCGCGATAACACCTATAAAGCGCACTGCACTGTGTGCCGGCGCACTTTTTCCATAGGCCATGGTGGACTGACTGACCTCAAGCTGCATCCTTCTAGTGGTGGGCACATGAAGAACATGAGGGACGTGAAAGCTCGGGGAACCCTTGACCAATTTGTTGTCCACCAGGCCACGGCAGAAGCAGATATGGTATGTAAACATTGTTTTTTTTTAAACCCTCTGGTTAAGGTTAATATGGGCATGTGCAATGAATATATTGAAATTATATTGAAAACATACATATATATGACCATACCCATTTCTTACAAGTTGCATGTGTAATTTATACTTTAAAGGCAGTTGATAAACTACACAAACTATACAGATATACTGTAAAATATATATATTTCTATTTTACAGGTGACTGCTGCAGAGATGGCCCATATCTACCACACTGTAAAGCACGGTTTAAGTTATAACTCAGCTGACTATGCACTCAAACTGACTGTACGAACGCTGAATGACTGAAAGGCAATAGAAGAGGTGATCAAAAAATTGAAAAGTGGTGCAACTCCACTCCCATTCTCTCTTCACACTGATGCTTCAAATAAGGGAAATCGGAAGATGTTTCCCTTGGCCTTGCAGTTTTTTACACCAGAGGCTGGAGTTGTCAACAAGATATTGGATTTTGTTGAAAATCCAGATGAGTCTGCAGAGGGAATAGTAAAAATAATACAAAGCTCTCCTGAAAACGTGGGGCTATCCTTAGATCAGGTTTCTGCATTCAGTGCTGACAATGCAAATGTAAATTATGGCATGCACAACTCAGTCTTCACAAAATTGAGAGTGAGATCCTTCGTGGCAACTGCCATGCACATATTGTTCATAACACTGTGAAAAAAGCCCTGGACAAGCTCTCAGTTGATGTGGAAACTATTGTCCTGAAGATATACAGCTTCTTTTCCACCTCTGCCAAAAGGAGAGAGTCCCTGAAGGAGTTCTGTGAATTTTGTGACGTTGAATTCCATGATATCCTGCGCCATGTTGTGACGAGATGGCTGTCACTCAACCCTGCAATCACCCGCCTGCTGCAGAACTGGGACCCGCTGAAGTCATATCTCATCAGCATTGGTGAGGAATGTCCAAGGCGCCTGAAGGAATTGCTGAAGTTGACAGAAGATGCTGCTGGAGTTGAGGGAGAGGCAGACATTGTGGAAGTCTACCTCTTCTTCTGTAATAATGTCATGTGTCTGTTTGAAGAAGTGGTGAAAAAACTGGAGAAGAATGTAACCACATCTGTTGACCTCTATTCCATCATGGAGTGTTTCCTGAAAAGACTTATTCAGAGAAGAGATGATGGGTTCTACGGGTACCTAACAAGACAAAAGCTCCAGCGTCTCTCGCCATCTGATGCTGATGGTGCCAGGCAGGAGTTTACAGCCTTCCTAGACACTGCCATCAGTTATGTCCGGAAGTGGTTTGACTTTTCAGAAGAAAACTGGCTTTTCCACCTGCAGCCCCTCTCTCTAGCATCTGGGAAGATTTCCTTTGATGACATGGAGAAGATCGTTGAGTGACTTCACCTGGCTGGCAGGTAAGAAGAAAACATTTGCCAGTGAAATGATAAACCATGTTTTAATATTATTGATGGTTAGAAACAAATAAATGCAATTGATAGATAACATATATAAATAAAACCATAATCATTAACTTTGTTTGGAGTGTATATACACAAACATGCAATTTTTATACACTATTTTACAAATTCAAACAGTTCATATACTTAATATAAGGATGGATAAATACATAATAAATAAACTATACTTGTATTGTTTAAATGCTATACAACGTTATAAACATATATAATACATTTTTTTCCATTTATTTACCACTGTAAATGTTCTATGTGCCACTTAGGACTCAGGTCAACTTCTCATCTCTATTGGCAGGTTAAACATCTCTATGGATGAGCTTTATGAAGAGTGTGTCACTGCAACCAGCCTTCTGGAGCACCTCACCAAAGAACATCAGGAGAAGGAAAAGTGGCAGTCCAAGGGAACAGCAGAGAAGTGGATGCAAATTCTTCAGGCAGCTGACCTCCCCAATATCCAGGCTGTTGTATCCTTTGTACTCAGCATCCCGTCTTCCACTGGGTTTGAGGAGAGGATTTTCTCTCTTATGAAGAATAAGTGGACTGATGTGCGGAACAAATGTTCTACTGAATTAATTAGAAGTGAGCTCATTGTCAGTCTAAATTATGATATGTCTTGCTCTGAGTTTTACTCTGCAGTACTGAACAACAAACAACTCCTAACTGCAGCAAGAGCTAAAAAAAAATACAAATGGAAAAACTAGTCTGTTTCCACCTAATGTAGCATTGAGCTTTTGAGTTCATGAGTTTGTTCTTTTTTTACTTCAACTTTCAGCTACAGTCAAGGCCTTTGAGGCACAAATATTGTGTTTACAGGTGTTCCACAGACTTTCTGTTTGCACTTTTCTAATTGCACTAAATGTGCACTGTTACAAGAATGTTTTTCTTTCTATTGTTTTATATTAATTTATATAATTCTAAGTTAAGCAGGACAGAGTTCTTTTAAAGAAAGATTTACTTATATTCTCAAAAGTTAAGCATGACAGGCTTCTGTTTAAGAAAGAGACCTGTTTTATTGTGTTAATGTTGTCATTTTGAGCTAAAAATAAATGGCTAAATGATCATTTGTTTCCCATGTGTTCATATCACAAAGAATATGCATCTACTTAAATCAACTTCGAGTCAAATGGTTAAAAAATAATTTCACACACAAAAAAAAGACCTAAAAAATTCACCACACTGGGAAGGGTGAAGACAATCGGGTCGCCCGGCCCTGTCCACGAGGTGTCCCTTATTTATTTTTCAGGGAGTTGGCAACCCTAGTTGGCACCTCGACCACCACCCAGCAGCGGTAAAAACAAGAGATGTGAGATCAATTTTGTTTTAATGCTAAATGAGGTCGAGCCACACTCTGAAACAGCTGGACTGCCGATAGAAATGACTACACTGTGAAGGAAAGCAGCGGGATGAGCAGCTTACATTCAGCCAAATTCTAAATCTAAACTTTTCATTTTATTATTCAGCAGCGATATGGTGGGAAACATGGCCAACGCAACTGAAGAGGTCATGGTGAGGAGGAGGAGGAGGAGGATGAAGGTCTGGCTGAACAAACTAAAGATACAGCTGACATCTCCAGGACAATCACTGCCGTCACCTAAAATATAATAATTAAAATATAATAAAATATAATCATTACACTTGTCTTCTGTAAATCACCACCTTATCGTGGTGGAGGGGTTTGTGTGTCGTTTGCTGTTTGTGTGGGACAATGATGTCAAAGGTGTTTTGCCCCCTCCCAAGGCAAACTGGCCTGGGTGAGCCAGGCAAACAGATTCAGACAGCCCCATCAAAGGAAATGTTTCCTCTGTATTGTTGTAGGATTTTAACCTTACATTATGAAGCACGTTGAGGCAACTACTGTTGTACCTGATTGGAGATGCTTGAAACACATCACTTAGGAGGTGTCGGAGGTTGACGTGCCTCCTTTTGATGTGGAGGAGGAGCAGCTGTCCGCTCGTAACAAAGTCTCTAAAGATCAGATTTAAAATGAGTTCTTTTCTAAGTTGTCTGTAATGTGTAGACTCAGGACTGGTTCATCCGTCATAGGTCACACTGAAGTGCTTCAACAAACAAAACGTTATAAATGTGTTTAAAGGGGTAAAAAAAACACAAGGCTGCTAAACTAAACAGCTATTTTATTATAATAACTTTATTTTAATTTGAATATGGTCAAAAAGCAAAGAAGAAATGTGCAAACATGGTTCAGGCTGTAAGTTAGAAGGACACAGTCACTTATAATGTAAAATATTTTAGCAGCAGCACAAACTGCAGCCTCCAGAGAGGCGTCCACACAGAGCCAGCGGCTCTCTAAACGTCGGCATTCATTTTAGCGAGGAGCACCAAACAAACTGGCAACTGAGAGTATGCTCCTGATGTGTTGTGGAAAAGTAGTGCAAAGAAAAGACACATTTTCCTTGTCAACCAAAACATATCATGTCTTCTATAGTTATGTATAATTCTCAAAATGGGTCATACACACACACACACACACACACACACACTCAGAATGATGGGTTTGAAGAGGACGGGGAGGAACTTGTCAGTAGTGCAGCATTTCAGAGCAAAAAAAAAAATGGTGGAAAGAAGAAAACGGCAGACAGGAGCTCATTATGTGATTTACCAAAGCAATGGAGGGGTGGTGGGGGGCCGCAGCATAGAAAGGAGGGCGTGGGGGTTCTATTCACACCCTTCTGTTGGATGATGCAAGGTCAAGAACACTCAGCATGACAAGACGCGTGAATGGAGAGGAGTTTAAAGCGGAATGTGTTCCATTAGAATAGCTGGGAATGAGGCGAGCGCGGCGCCTCTGAGAGCGTCTGTCCACACATCACACGGAGATGGACAGATCTGGATCACTGGGCAGACAAACAGCCACAGGTACAGCTCAGTAATGAGGAAAACTGTCTCTAAATGTAATCCGTTCCCTGCACTGTCTGTTGTATGATCACCACACAGCTGCACAGCTTCCAAACAAACACGAGAGTGTGAGAGCCGTGTCATTAAAACGCAGTGAAAGTGGCCTCGTTGAACCAGAATCTTCTGACGAAGCTTATGAATACATTCAGTAAGGAATATTCAGGCGAGAGACACATGTCTGTCTGCATTCTTGTCCTCTCTCATCATGACTACCCAGAGATCTTCACCCAACTCTCCACCTACTTCATCTCCACCACCAGCAGTGGTGTCTAGACTCTGCTTTACTTCCTGTTAATGCTGGCGCTCCTCTCTGCTATGTAGTTTCATCTGAATCTGATCAGCAGGTCACTACTCAAACACTCTGCTTCAATAAGTGATGTTCAGTTCTTCCAGATGAGCTCTGCTTAATGAAATGCCGCTGGTTAAGCAACTCTAGAGGACCAGTTCTAGCCACCATGCCACTCGCTGTGCATGAAAGATGGATGAACTCTGAGACTGCAGTGCCTCACTTCCTTATCCACTGCTGTCATCAAATTGACTTTGGTTCTATCAGTCTGAAGTCGGTCTCCTGTGACTCTGAGACTGAACGGGGTCAAGCTGGCTGTTTGTGATAAACCAGCAAAAATCGCAAATCCTTTGCTTCCTAACATTAAGAGTCCAGCTCTGAAACAGAAATTCCTCCACAAACAGTGAGGCAAGCAGGACGATAGTGTTACTGCAAAATGACAAATGCACCTGAAAACCTTGGTTGATTGCAATATAACCAGAATACAAACATCCATCCATCCATCTTCTTCCGCTTATCCAGGGCTGGGTCATGGGGGAAGCAGCCTAAGGAGAGAAGCCCAGACCTCCCTCTCCCCAGCCACCTCCTCAACTATCTGGGGGAACACCAAGGTGTTCCCAGGTCCATCGAGAGATATAACCTCTCCAGCGTGTCCTGGGTCTGCCCCGGGGCCTCCTCCTGGTGGGACATGCCTGAAACACCTCACCCAGGAGGCATCAAACCACCTCAACTGGCTCCTTTTCATGTGGAGGAGCAGCCGCTCTACTCTGAGCCCCTCCCAGATGGCCAAACTCCTCACCCTATCTCTAAGGGAGAGGCCAGCCACCCTTCGGAGGAAGCTCATTTCTGCCTCTAGTATCCACGATCTCGTTCTTTCGGTCACTACCCACAGCTCACTCAGGATAGGGACATAGATCCCTACCCTGGTTATTGAATACAAACAGCTGAGCCAAATCCTCTGTTATTAAGAGACCCATCACAGAGTTGTGCTCATCCGTGCAAACTAATGCTGCAGGAACTCTTGTTTGTCTTTATAAATTAGACAGCTGTTATTTGCAAACCTTCACCAGTCTGAGTCTGTTGGTAGTTTGGAGACAGGTTGCCTCCCACCAGGTGACCTATGCAATCGCCTTGTGATCAAAAGTGTTCGCCAAGTGTGAAAAAAATTAAATGCAATCTCCTGGCAACCACCTTTATTTATTTTTTCTTAGTTGCAAAGAGATTGCTGTCTTGTTTTCACTCTTGTGAGAATGAAATAGAAATTGGAATGTTCACAAGCAGATAGCTTGGATTTCAAATGTCTCTTCAAAGAAAAGTGAGCATTAGTGGTGTCCGTCCATCCCTCCATCCAGAACACGTCACATTGTGAATGGCTCTTTCTCACCTATACACTGAAAAAATGAGACCGGCCATCGCTTGAATTTATAGTATCTCACAAAAGTGAGTACACGCCTCACATTTTTGTAAATATTTTGTTATAGCTTTTCATGGGACACCACTGAAGATATGTCACTTTGATCCAATGTAAAGTAGTCAGTGTGCAGCTTGTACAACAGTGTAAATTTGCTGTCTTCTCTAAATAACTCAACACAAAGCCATTAATGTAAACCACTGGCAACAAAAGTGAGTACACCCCTGAGTGAAAATGTCCAAACACTGCCCAATTAGCCATTTTCTATTCTGGTGTCATGTGACTTGTTAGGAACAGGTGTGTTGAATTTGGTGTTATTGCTCTCACACTCTCTCGTACCGGTCACTAGGAGGTGTAACCTGGCACATCATGGCCAAGAACTCTCTGAGAATCTGAAACAAAGAATTGTTATTCTACATAAGAATGATGCCCACACCCTGAAAGTGAGCTGCAGCACAGTGGTCAACACCATCCAGCAGTTTAACAGGACAGGTTCCACTCAGAACAAATCTCGCCATGGTCGACCAAAAAAGTTCAGTGCACATGCTCAGCGTCATATCCAGAGGTTGTCTTTTGAAAGCAGACGTATGAGTGCTGGCAGCATTGCTGCAGAGGTTGAAGGCGTGGGGGGGTTAGCCTGTCAGTGCTCACACCATACGCCCCACACTGCATCACATGGCTGTCGTCCCAGAAGGGAGCTTCTTCTAAAGATAATGCACAAGAAAGCAGTTTGCTGAAGACAAGCAGACTAAGGACATGGATTACGTGTGGTCTGATGAGACCAACATAAACTTATTTGGTTCAGATGGTGTCAGGGGTGTGTGGTGGCAACCAGGTGAGGAGTACAAAGACAAGTGTGTCTTGCCTACAGTCAAGCATGGTGGGGGGATGTCATTGTTTGGGGCTGCATGAGTGCTGCTGTCACTGGGGAGCTACAATTAACTTAGGGACCCATGAATGCCAACATGTGACATACTGAAGCAGAGCATGATCCCCTCCCTTCACAAACCGGGCTACAGGACAGTATTCCAGCATGATAGCAACCCCAAACACACCTCCAAAAAGACCAATGCCTTGTTAAATCTACTGAGGGTAAAGGTACATGACTGCCCACGCATGTCTCCAGACTTAAACCCTATTGAGCATCTGTGGGGCATCCTCAAATGGAAGGTGGAGGAGCGCGAGGTCTCTAACATCTACCAGCTCCATGATGTCATCGTGGAGGAGTCTTCACGTCTTAAAACCCACTTTTATTCTTTGGCTTTTAACCTCAGTGAGACTTAGTTTCTCTTTTAATTGAAGTAATTATTTAATTAATTATTTTACTTTTATTTGGTTTTTATTTATATCTCATGTAATTTTATTTTACAGTTCCAATGTGCAGCACTTTCTGTCAGCTGTGGTTGTTTTAAAGTGCTTTATAAATAAAGGTGATGATGATGATGATGAGTGGAAGAGGATTCCAGTGGCACCCTGTGAAGTTCTGGTGAACTCCGTGCCCAACAGATTTAAGGCAGTGTTGGAAAATAATGGTGGCCACACAACATACTGACACTTGGGCACAGTTTGGACATTTTCACTCAGGGGTGTACTCGCTTTTGTTGCCAGCAGTTTAGACATTAATGTCTCGGGAGGGGCCGTGCTAACACCTGCTGCTCTCTGGCAGCAGCACCATGCCCTCCCTTGTTTTAAATGCACTTTAGAACAACACGCAGCAACACTACACGTGAGCGGGAGGAGGGAGGTTTGGGGTCTTCACACACCCCCGTTCTCTACTAGCCATCGGGGCGGGGGGCTGGGAGGAGGTGTTGGCTGTCCGATTGGCCTCCCTGCTGCTGCCTGGGGCGGTCTGCTTGCCTCCACCCTGGGGAAAAGGGTCACATCTCTTGGGTCTGGGTGCCTTTTCCCCCTCTGGGGGCGAGGGTACCTGGACCCGGGGTATAGAGTATGTTTGGGGAGTATGATTGTGTGTACATGTCCATGTATGTCTATCCCTACGTTGGGTGAGTGCTGAGTGTTTGTATATGTGTGCATGAGGGTGGGAAAGCATGTTTGTGTCTGTGTGTGCCTGTTTGTCTGTGTCTGTATGTCAGGTCGGGTCTTAGACTCCACCTCTCTGGAAACACCCAGGCCCTCCAAAGTCTGGAGGCCTATCTCCCCTCACCACACTCCCTGCCAGTGACTGATGCACTCAGGGGTCGGTGCATTGGTGGTTCTTGGTGTCCGGGGCTGGGCGCTCAGGTATACACCAGCTCACTCCCGGTGGCTACTTGGCGAGGCCTGGTGCCTGTCGCTCGGTCAGGCCTCTTCCGGGGCAAAGGGGGCCCTTGGGCCTCCGGCCTCGGGGCCTGCAACTCGGTTCACTCTGGCACAGCTGGCTGCCAGCAGAGCCGGCGGGCACGCCAGTGCAGCCCCCTCTGGCTTCTGCTCCGTGGCTACTGGGTGACCCCTCGTCTGGGGATCTCCTCAGCCCTTCCCAGGAGGGTGGCACGGATGCCCCTCCAGTGGTACTCCTTGGGCTCTCGCACTCTGGGGCCTCTGGATGTCTGGAGCCTGGATCTCCTCCATGCCTGCTTCATGCCCTGGGGGACGGGGCTATGGCCCTCCACACCCTCTAGCAGACCGTTACATGGGGAAACCTTTTGTATACACTCTTTGTCTTTGTAAGTGCCCTTTCTCACTGTCCCTTTTCCCTTCTGTTTTTCTTTTCCTTCCTCTCTCTCTTTCTCCCTTTCCTATCCCCCAGTCATGTCTGTCCCATCTGTAACAACTGAAAATAAAATAAATAATAACAACAAAGTTTGATCAAATGGACCAATACGGCAATGCCATGATGATCCATTTGGCAAAATAAATCCATTTGGTATCCTTGTTGGTCTTCAGACAACAATTCTGACGGCTAAAGAACCAAATGGGACAGACAAAAAAAAAAAAGAAAAAAAGAAAAAAAAAAAGACATTAATGTCTGTATGTTGAGTTATTTTGAAGTGACAGCATATTTACACTGTTGTACAAGCTGCATACTCACTACTTTACATTGTATCAAAGTGTCATATCTTCAATGTTGTCCCATGAAAAGATATAACAAAATATTTACAAAAATGTGACGGGTGTACTCACTTTTGTGAGATACTGTATGTAAGCATCTTGGGTGTATTTAACACAATCGCCTCATGTTTGAATAACTTTAATAGTGTTAATTTAATCAGTTGTTTAAGTTGCTACCAGAGAAAATCATCTGTGTGTAACAATGTCCACTATTGAATGAAATAAATCCAACATGTTCTTTTTCTCAGTGAAGGTAATTTAGAATTCCCAGTTAACCTAAGCCCACATGAACTCTCATTCTGATTAGCTTGCCTGAGTTTTTCCTCATGTTTTACCATCGACCTTACTGAATCTATACCACGTGCTGTCATTATTTGCTGTGGTTTAATTTGGCTTCATAACTCAGTGCAGTTAACAGGAAGAAACTCAGGAACAGAACCAGCGTTCTTACTCTACCTGTGTGGCTTCTCTCCAGGTACTCCAACTTCATCCCACAGTTCAACTACACGTGTGCAGGTTACCACTGGAACATAAATACTTGAAGTACTATATACAATTAGTATTACTCTGGTTCAGTGGCATCTATGGGAGAAAATCAATGATGGCAATCAAGTTAAAGGGGGGACCAGTGCAGCATATGCCCCCGTCTCCCCACACAGATATATGTCCATGTTTATCTGTTCAGTAAGATGCTTCGCCGATCAGACTGTCTCTAAATCTCACATGATGCTACTATCTTTGTTTTAAATTATTCAAGTTGTTAATCCTTTCTTTTCCATTTCTAAAATAAACTTCACAAATAGAAGAAAAAATAACTTCCTCAATCCGGTCTTTAAGTGATTACGTGAGGAATCCTACTTCCGGGCCTAAAGTAGTCTGCGTTTAATATGGCTTTTGTGTTTTTAACATGTTTAATGTTTTGTATTTTGTTCTATTTAATCTCAAAAAGCTCCTAAAAACAGTCAGTGATCACTGTTGACCTCCCTCGGCTTTTATTATCGCTAATCATTTATTTAAGCTCAGTTTTTAAAACCTTACGATGTAACTACAGCCCAGCCCATGCAGCAGTATATGAATGACTAACCTCGTATTGTGGATGGATTATCTCAGTTGTTCTCCTGACTGAAGTTTGGTCCGTTTACAGCATCCTGCCATGCGATTACATTTGTTCCTGACCACTGAGAACCCTCACGTTAACTTTTATCGAGTGGAAAAAAAGTTAGCTTGTTTATGTTATGCTAACATAGCTGTGTCGCTAGCGGTCACGTAGCACATCATTATATACCAGCTAGCCAAACTTCAGTAACCCTACAAACGTCACTGCTGTTTAGTTTTCATTTATGTTGGAAGTGATAGCAGAGCTGTACGTTTTAATTTGTTTCCAAAACCCCGCAGTCAGGACAGGCTATATTGTATTTAGATGGAAGCTAGCGAGCTAACTTCCTGCTAACTTCTAACGCCGTTAAATGTCATAAATTCTGTTTTCATGGATGCCTGGATGTTAAACTTCATTGTTACACCTGGTAGAGCAGAACGCTGATCATTTTATTAAAGATGAAAGACTTTAGACAGTTTTTAACTCTCAGTAATGCCACAGTGATCGTTTGATATATGGACCTGCAGCGGAGTTTAGGCCCAGACACGGCTAGTGACGTCAGACTTAACGACCGGATAAAAAAAAAACTTGCTAAAAATACGATGGAGTGGTGCTGCTCTCGTATTTTTAGCAGTTTTTTATTCTAAGGCGTGTTCCTTAGAACTCACCACCACTATTATTTATTCAGAACTAATTTGGTATTTATTTACTTGTCATGCACCTGAGAGAAAGACCATTCTAATTTATGAATAGTTTCTTGCTCTTATTTTGAAAATCCCTGCTGACCCATCTTCCTGGTTTGTTTCCATGACAGCTGGTTGACCGTCAGTGAAGTGGCGGTCCTCGACATCATCCTCCTTCTGTTCTGGAGGATGGAGGTCCACTCCAACCAGAACCTGCAGCAGGTGGAGGACTGGTTGACGAGCAGGGACCACGTTTGCTGTTCGCTGTCTGAGCTGGTGTGAAACCAGAGGACGAGGGACTCACCGTAGAGGAAGCAGAGTATTGCTTCATCGACTCATGTTTGCACAGTATGACACTATACTGGTACCAGTGTGCACATTTAGCCGCTAACACACTAATGCAGCTCTGCAGTCGTATATTCAGCCTGCGTTAAGTATCTGTTTGTGGTTTGCACATCAGCGACTGACCTTGGGGACTCAAACGCTTCATGCTTACGCTGCTGAGCGGGTCAGGCTGTAATGAAGGAGCATGTCATCGTGGACGGTCCTCATGACCGCACGGGTAATAGCCAGGCTGCAGCAGACCAGCTGAATTGTTTTCTGAATGACTTTTCCTGGGATTGATTGTCAATTTATTTCCAATTTAAAGTCCTGATCCTCAGCTGCACAGTTTCCACCCACCTATCACACTCCATGCCCCCCCCCCCCCTTTAATAGAGACCCAGTGCACTCGACTGCATTCAGCTTTAGCCTGTGTGGCCACCGACAGTTTTAATCAACCTTCCCTGCAAAAGAAGTGTGATAGTGAAGCCTTTGTGGCTGCGGCTATACGGTTTCCTCAAACAAAGCCCTGAAAAACTGTCAAAAGCTACAATCTTGTACCTTTTATGAGATCGTTCAATTACTGACAAAAAGAGATTCAGTCAGCTGAAATTACATCTCATAAAGTCTGTCACAACTCCAGAGAAAACTAATCATGTATCAG
This sequence comes from Pelmatolapia mariae, assembly GCF_036321145.2. Taxonomy (NCBI): domain Eukaryota; kingdom Metazoa; phylum Chordata; class Actinopteri; order Cichliformes; family Cichlidae; genus Pelmatolapia; species Pelmatolapia mariae. The sequence goes on along the minus strand of NC_086231.1, from coordinate 1,565,080 downwards.
AAGGCTGACTCAAGCAAAAACGCGTTTCCCCTGCTCCATTCTGTCCGATCCAGTTTTACCTGCTGGGGAAATTTTCCCCGTGCATTTAAAGGTTTCTTGTCAAACCAGGGTGTGCTTTTTGTGATGTAGATGAAATCTAAAAATGATATAAAAGATACATCCTTCATATCAGAATAGAGTGTTAAAAGAAACCTAAACTATGCACGTAAAAGAAATGAAAATCAGCCCCTTCTCTCATGAATCTAAAACCAGAAACCAGGGAAAATCATAAGATGTGTTTAGGGAAAGTGAAAGTAATGCACATGCTGATCTCAATGCTGAGGAAAGCACCTTTAAATACTTTCTGAGTGGGTTCATGGTCCCTTCTTACACGTTTACAGGTTTAGCTTCTTGTGTTTGTGAGCAGAGGGAGCTCGTAGTCTGGGAGCGTTTCCTCCTGAAGTCAGTCTGAGCTCCTCGACATGTAAAGCTAAAAAGCATCGCGAGAGTGCGCCTCTTTTCCTCAGATGTTTCAGTTATTAAAAATGATCAGGTTTTCTGCCCTTCACCGTTTCTGTGTGACATCTGTCACGTCGGGCCATGCTGTGAATTTAATTAGAAGCGTCTCTAATTATAAAACTTGTCCTGAGCACTGCTGCACTTCTTATCATAAATCCAGCTGCAACTGAGCTGTAACAAAACTATTTATGACACAAATGACGTCGCTTTAAAATGAAGGTGAGGATGTCTCTCTCTCTTTTTACCTGCTGCCTCGCCACCTTACAGCTCTGGTAGGAGGTGCTAAGACATGAGGAAATGAGACAGGTGCTTGGTGTTGTCTCGGCGGGATGACCGTCCACTGACGGTGCTTCTGGAGAGTCGTTTGTGTCGCTGAGTTTGTGAAAGTCGATTAAATTAAAAGCACAACCCGCACAGTTCTGCTGATATGACAGAGTTCATTATATACAAGTAAATGATCTGAATATTGTTGCTTTTCTCTTTAGCGTCACAGCTACAACACTGGACTAATTTCAGTGTGACTTTTTTCAGGGCCTCTGGCCTGCAGGAGTCACGGCACTACCACAGATCAGTATCGTGCACCTGAACATGATGGATTTCTTTAAATGACCTCTATTTTATAACATACTGTAAACGTCACACTCTTGGTTCTCCTCCAATCAGAATCAGTATTAATGAGCAGTGTATGACCTATGCCGACGTCTTCAGAGGTAACTACAAAGCCTAGAAGGAGAACAGGTGTGAGCACAGTTTTAAAGATGCTTTGCAGCAGGTTAGGATCAGTGAGCAGGTAAAACCAGGGACACCTTTGTGGCACTTTAGCCCACTAACCTTGTAGCTGTGCTCAGATGAATGTCTAAGGGTTATTTAAGTCCAGATCTTCCCCTTTGTGTAATTTTTACCTGTGTGAAATATCCAAATGGAAAGGCCAGCTTGCTGAGCTTGTTTAGCATGTTGCTAAGATGCAGTCGAACCTGTTTCTGAGACTGTGCTGGTCTACTTGAACTGAAGCCAGTAGCCTTTCACACTTCTTTGCTCGCCCAGTGAGGTCCGAGTCTTCACCTTGACCCCCATCCTTGGGGGCTGTCGCGAAACCTCTTCGCCGTCTCGTTAGTCATCAGAGAGACTGCAGCTAAAGAGCCGTCGATTTCACCCTTTTTATGACCGTGCTGCTCATTTTAATTCAAAGGTCGAGAGTCTTGTCATATATGCGCACACCGAGCCACCTCACGGGTTGCCTCAATCAAACCCAGATCAATCCCCTGTTAATCTTTGTCATCAGTACGACCTGTTTATCCATTTCAGCATCTACGGACGTCCCGGGAATACATCGATCATCGCTTCCCCTACCTCCAAATTAAACTCTGTCGTGAATTATCGCAGAGGGGCAACAGAGCCGGCAAATTGTTTACATCTAATCAATATTCCAAGTAATCAATGCAAATTATCTGTATGCAGCGTGTGGAAAGAGAGAGTGAGCTGAGAGACTGTTTTCACAGCGTAGCCTTTTTAATGGGAAGAGCTTTCAAACGGAATTGTCCAACTAGTCATTCAATGGCAGAATAATTTAGTACAAAAAGGACAGCGGTACAACCGTTCCAGTGAGTCCAAAGACCGTAGATGGTTGCCAGGCAGCGAGCTGTCTAGGGAGGTAAAACCTCTTGTGGACTTCAGACGGATTGATTTATCAATTCAAGGCTAAGTGGAGCAGTAGAAAAGTGACAGTGACCAAAAATCTCATCCATAAACATCAGTCAGGGTGGGATCGGGAGAAAATATTTTCCCGGCAGAAACGAGTTAAATCAGAATGAAGAAAGGGGTGATTTTGCTTTCGTTTAAGGTACCACTTGGTTTTATTATTACAATGCACACTCCAAAAGCAAAAAATAAAAGCCTTGGCATCTGCACACCCGACAACATCACGACCGTACGAGTCACTCGAGCCTGCGTCGACCCGTCGCTGGGTCGACCGCAGCGTACATTATTATTGCAAAGGGTCACTTTCAGTTGAACTCATCATCAAACAGAAGGACATAAAGAAATAAAAGTTGTGAATACATAAAATATGGGTCATTCCATCTTTGAATAGTGAGAAATACACTTTAAATGCAAACACACACAGAGTAAAATAAAACGTTAAAACATGTGACCCATGACAAAAAAATCAAAGTACATAACTGAACCAATAATTGAACTTCTAAGCTAAGATTTTACAAATCACAGAAGACTAATCTTGAATCATTTTCTCGTTTTAATCATTAATCGATTTGAGGCTGTATCAAAAACTCTTGTAAAAAGAAAATTAAAATGTGATCTTATTGTTTCGGTGACTAATCGCGTCCGCGTCTCGGCCTCCGTCGTCTCGGCCTCCGTCGTCTCCTCCGTGACCTCTAAAATGGGATTATCTGTACAGTCCCGCGCGGGGTTGCCACGTGGCGTTCCTCGTTCGAGTGGAGAGAAGAACTGCCTCGTTACATAAAAAAATAATTCTCCCTGGTCCAAAATAAATTGCAGGGATGTTCTTCCTGTTAGTATACAATGTGGAGGTGTGTACAAAAGGGCAAGAGTTGTGTTGCTACATTTAATAATTGATCTCCAAATCTCGTCAACCTCTCATAACTAAATTTCCTTGTTGCTTCCATCTGATTGAGTCAGTCAGCTGTACTGAAAGGAAGAAGGTTCATGTTTGAATTGTGATATTGGTGTTTCATATATGTATATATATATATAAAAACAGGAATAGAAAGCTCCTGCAGGTTATTTTAGTGAGGCAGTCCCTTTCTTCCACATTTCTTCGACCTCCAAAAAAATATAACAATCTATCATAACGTCTTCCAGATATACAGTGAAACTCAAAACCAATGAAACAAAAATTATTATTCTTCTCTAAATCTTTTTAGGCTACCTTGTTATTCTCATCTTTACTAGACATTGTGAATAAGGATAAAAACAGACAACTAGTGTTAAAAGGCAAACCGTATTGAATCTGAATAAACACGCCCGCTCATTCAAACACACACTCGCGCACACACTTCGGCCTCCTATTGTCTTGTGTCGTCTGCAGGGCTGAATTGAGATCCTCGCGATAGCTTTTCTCATATTCGAAGGATCTGTCTCCCTTTATTAAAAACGCGAGCTGTCGCCTGCAGCGGTCTGATGACAGGACGACGTCTTCTCGCATTATTTAAAAGCCAGGCAGAAGAAGAGTTAGGCAAACACTTCAGTCCAGAGGAAAAAGAAAAAAGAATCAGAATCTTGGGCTAAAAGGTGAAAAGTAATCCAGTATCCAAACTCGGGAGAAAAGAAAATGCTGGGACGGGAGCGCACGTCTCCCAGTTGTTGCTTCAGACCAGCTGGTCGAACCCAAAGCCAGCGTGATGAGAATTTGCTCGTCTTAGGCCACTGTAGTAGGTGGGCTACCACGAAAACAGTAGTCCCTCCCTGTGCACTGTAAAGCCCACCCAAATCATTGCGCCCCGACCCATCCCAAACCAAAGTTGCTTGAAGCCTTTTTGTACTTTAGCACCTCTTGTCATCACTCCCTGCAAATGTCCAGACAGACGAACACCAGAAAGGAAACTGTCAGAGTTCCTCAGGCATCCTCACCCTCCGCCCTATCAGGGGAGGGTTAATCAAGTCTTAGGGCGGCACATAAGGAGGTGGAGATCTGTAGGGAGTTATGTTCTTCGGACGGGAGCCCTTGCCCTCCATAGGAGTGGTGAAGGGAGGAGGCGGTTGGTAGGGAGGCGCGTTGGGGTCGTCATCTTGCAGAGCCGTGTACTCCCCCAGCAGCTCCTGATTTAGGGGAGTGGTTTCTGGCGTGGCCATGTTGGGGTATTCAGGGGGTGGAAGTGGGGGCTTCTCTTCCTGGAGAATCAAGGGCATACTGGAGGACGGAGGTGGCTTGGAATCATCAAGTTCGTCTGCAAAGATAATCGGCACACCTTTCTTAATGAAGGTGGCCTGGTCCTCGATGGTAAGCTTGCCCTTTCGTTTCTTTCTATAGCAGATCATTGCAATAATTCCTGCTATTAGCAATATTGCTGCCACCACCACAGCAGGAATGACCGTGTGGAGGTAGACGTCATCTGCGCTATCCTGGCTTGATCCCACACCTGGAGTGACAGCTGGAGGTTCTGGGATATCGATGTCTCCTGGTGGGATGAAGGAATACATTCGGCAGCTTGCCCTCCCCTTCACCTTGACGTCCAGTGGTTTGAATTCGGGTTCCATTATGTGCTTGAAGCTCTGTGAGGGTCTTCCGTCAGAATTGGCGAGCGTCCTGCTCATGACTACGATCTGCTCCTTTGGACATGGGTGCTGAGGCAGGCTGGTGTTCGTCCACTCCACCACAATGGACCCTTTGGTGATATTCCTTAGACTCACCGTGCTGCTGTTGCGGTCCCCGAGGACATATGCCAGCTTTTTAACCAGGAGGATCTTCTTGTGGATGTTTGTCGTTACAGACCGTGGCTCACCCTCAAATCGTGCCGTAAATATAACGGGGGTTTTGTCATTGGTTGGCCAGCGGTTTACGCGTACCTCAAAAGCATCAATTGCATTGAGGTCACCTTTGTCAGCTGCCTGCATGAAGTATTCATGTTTTCCCACATGCTGGACATCAGGCAGTCCATAGAGGAGTTGGCTGGTGGTGTTGAACTGGATCCAGGAGTCCTCTGGAACTATTTCATTGTGGTTTTGTCGAAGGGTTAATCGCAGCTTATCTGTCGTTCCATCCTCTTTGTCAAAGAATGTATCAGATGGGATCTTGACTTCGAAATAAGTGCCCACCAATGCATTGACCTGGTCGATGGGGTTCCTTAACACGGGCTTTTCGTTGAATGGATCTGGAACAGTGCGTGATGTGGTGGTCATAGGAGACTTCGTTGTGGGGGTCTTTGGCGTTCTGAATGCTGGTGTGGTCGTCTTCTGCTTCCTTCCTGGTTTCCTGGTAGGTTTCCTGGTGGATGTGGGCGTGGAGGCTGTGGCTGGTGTGGCGGTAGGTTGTACGTAGGTAGGCCTGGTCATGCTCGGCTGGATAGCAATGCTGCTGGTGGACTCCATGACCCTCGTTGGCTGGGAAGGTCCCGTAGTCGGAGTGTGAGCAATAGGGTCACGTACTCTAAAAGTAGGCTTTCCCGGAAGTGGGACGGGACCTCTCACGGGAGGGGCAGAGCTTTCGGTCGGTGCAGCAATAGAGGGAGAGGAGAGGGTTGGGATAATTCGCACTGGTGGCTCCACTGCAGTTGTTGGAGGAGGCACAACCAGAATAGGCGTCGGAGTGTTGTTTAGTTGTCGTCTCACTCGTTTGGGGACATGAGGTTTCTTGTTAGCGATGTGCCAGCCCACCACAGGGTAACCCAGCTTGGCTGACATTGTGCCTTCCTTTGCAGGACCCTGGACGCTGTTGATATCTGGGACTGTGCTCTGGTCCAGCGAGCAGCCGAGCTTCCAGGACAACAGAGCGCCGTTCTCCACCACCTGGAGAGACATCAGAAATGTTGATTAGATGTTTACCAGTTCAATCCATTGGTGACTATTAGAATTATTTATAAGCAGCTGCACAAGGTAACTAATTTTGTTCCATAAGAAGCCCTTCAAATTGACACAAACTGCTCAGTTCAGAAAAGAGCTTTGAGGGCTACTGCTAGTAGAGTGAAATGACTATTCACTCACCTTTTTGGCATTCCCAGGTCCAGCCATAAATGCAGACATGTCAAACAGCCTATTGTTGACCACAGGGAGCATCTTCATGTACTGAAGCCCAACACCAGAGAAGCTCCTCATGTTATCCAGGAGCTCTACCCTCTGCTCTGAGCTCATCTTTGTCAAATCAGCATCCAGGATCACCGTCAGCACTGTGACCGGTTCCTCGTTCCCACACATGAACTGTTGGATGTCATTTTCAGTGGACGCCTGGTTAGACGTCAGCTGAGCTGAATCTGAATCCAGGTAATCTTCAGGGTGCACTGCGATGGAAAACACCTCTGAAGAAGACGAGGATTTAGTGTGGTTGGAGATGGACACGGTGATGTAGTGAACACCTTTATCCTCTTCCAAAGGTAGACCTTGCAAGATTCTGCTGCTGGCATCCCAGTGCAGCCATTCTGGGAGCGAGTCCTTACCCATCTCTGTAATCTGGAAGACAGAAGAGGAAGAAAAAAGAGCCAGATAATTCTATATATTAGCTAGCTTAACGGTTTTAGCATGTAGCTACAAAATATCCAAAAAACTAGGTTGGAAGGGGAGTTGGAGATGTAATATGATGTGGTTTGGTTTAGGCCAGGGGTGGGCAACATTTTAGATGTGTCCTTGATCCAACACAGCTGATTTAAATGGCTAAATGACCTCCTCAACATGTCTTGAAGTTCTCCAGAGGCCTGCTAATGAACTAATCATTTGATTCAGGTGTGCTGACCCAGGGTGAGATCTAAAACCTGCAGGACACCGGCCCTCGAGGCCTGGAGTTGGACACCCCAGGTTTAGGCTCTAATCAAACATGATTTCTGGTCAGCTTTGACAGCAGTCTAACAGTATCAGAAGACAGGTATGAAGGTTTTGAGACCTCTCTACTTCAATTTTGCAACGAACCCGATGTAAACGTAGCTTCTTTGTGTAAATCTGAAACGGCCCCTCGGTGCTCGTGCCGCTAGCAGTCAACCACAAATGTCGATGCTCAAATATAAATCATAGTTTGTCATCAGCGTCTGCGGCGGCATTAACATAACCCCTACGTCAACCATAAATCCAGTTTAAGCCTTCCTCCTTCAGCGCATACGGACACACTCAACAGAATTGTAATTTAAACCCGACTAAAATTAAAATAACTCGGCCAATTACACGGCTGGGGACGCCCACATGGCAGGAGGCTGATGGAGAGAAATGGATCGCCGGGGACTGACAATGCATCCGTGCACATAAATTCAAAAACAAGAGCGAATGCATCCTGCGCCGCCTCCCCGCCCCCGACCCTCCACCAGCCCCTACAAGTTAATTCTGCGGCTAATAAATCCTGGTTGATAAATTATGTAGAGGCAACGCTCCCTAGACACATCATTAATGCTCTAACCAGCACACAGGCGTCGCCGGGGGAAAACACACACAAACACACACAGCCATGCAAACAGTCGAACACACACACAGAAGCCTATTTTCCATGAGAGGTGCAGCGCATGTGGCCACCTCAACAAAAATCGAAAGCATGCCAGCAGCTGGACTTCTACCAGTTACCCCCTCATGGACAACAAGTCTCCTAAATACCCCCCTTCACGCCCCCTGCTGGACAAGCGCCCTCAAGCCTTCTCTGGAAAACTCTTGGATCTCGTCCTTTTTTCCAGAAGCAGAGGAAACAGCAAAGGGACATAGTGGAAATAAGTTGTTCCAATCATTTTATTTATATCTTCCTGCCTTTTCTTTGTTGCCTCGCCTGCTTTTCTCATCCTCAGTTTCCCGTCTACTTCACTCTACTTCCCTTTCTTTCTGCATCGCCATGCTCTCCTCTTTAGTCCCGCCTTCCTTTTTCTGCCGTCATTTCAAAGTGTCATGATTAAAATCTGATGCTCCTTTTCCCCGCCGCCAGATAAAAGCTCATTTCTGGATGTCACGATTCAGCTCGAAAATTATTACTGCAGGAAAACAAATTATAGATACAGTTCTGTCCACATAATTATAGATTACAGAAAAGCAGACAGGGCCCATTATAACCGACACTTGAGCTTCATAACATAGGCTGTCTGAAACCAGCAGCCTTCTGCGATGCTGCGCAGCAAGCAGCAGAGATGGCAAAAATATCAGAGAACGGGTCAACGGCTGGAAATCAAGAAACAAAAATCTTCAGCTTCCTCGGCTGATTGAATTTGTCACAAAGTGTTCTCCAAAGACAGAACTTCAAACTGAGCGCCTCCTGACACGGCGCTGCAAATTAAATCACAAAGAGACGACGAAGGACACGCGAGCTGTCGGGCAGCGATCTCCTCCAACTCTTCTCTAATTGCTCGGTAAATTGCTTAATTTGTGTCCGAAAAGCAGAAGGATGATCGCTTACTTAAGAGTTGCTAATTAAATATGAGTGTGAGGAAAAAACACGGGTGATCATTTCACTTATTAAGGCCTATATCAGGAAAAACTCACTGCTGTGCTGTGTTAGTACCGTACGGGAGCCCCAGTAACACCAAACTGGGCCCCAGGTCCAGACAAACACAAAGGGACCGAGCAGGCGTTGCACCCCAATAAACATATCACCCTTTATAAGGACATTCAAACAAATAATATTCAATAAACCTAATTTTAATTTATTCAAGTAATTACTATTTTTTTATGATCTCATTTCTTATTCTGCAGGGTTAGGGATGTAAGTCCCTGGTGGGCTGTGAAGGTACTGCAGGTTTAAAAAAAAAAGTATTTAAAATCCTTAATTCTTATAAAGGTAAAAAATAAATAGAAAGGAAATGACAAAAGTTAAAAATTTATATGACTTATTCCCTGAGGATTAAGCATAAAATCAAATAATAATCTTTGGTTTAATTCTTATATCATTCAGTAGGATAACATCCTTTGGGACTCGTTCGTCTATTAAAATCTTCCTTTGGACTTCAGTTTTCAATTTTGAAAAGAAGTTGAAAGACTGAAGCACAAATGTGAAGTTTAAAAATTATTTATTCTTCGTTTTGGGGGTGCGTTTGATCCCGAATTCACTGCAGAGATTTTAATTTGAAAAGTAAAGCTGCTGATGAATCAAATTCAAAACACGAATGAAAGGAAACACAAAGGGAAGAGTTCATTTTCCTCTCGTGTGATGATCAGAGCCGTGATTACAGGTTCGGGTCGGCTGCAGAACATTTTCACATTCTTCACATGATCCGAACAAGCGGTTAAGATATTAGCAAATAAAAATGGAGCGATTCACTGAGAAATGAATCGGCTGAGATGTGAATTGGACTTGTGTGTAGCTTTTTCTGGCAGTGAGTTTCCTGTTATTTTTGGACATTTCACAAATAAAAGGTGCTCGAGAAAAATTCATCTCCACTTCAGTTTATTGTGGATCTCAGTCCTGAGGACTTCCCTTCCTATATACATTTTTATATGCAGGAAAAATCCTGGTGAAATATAAAAATCTCCTGCTGCTTGCTACCAGGCATCCACCACAGGGTGAAGACATGTCGGGAGAATGTGACGAGGGTGGAGCAGAAAATAAAAGATGACAATGAGAGGTGGTGCTGAATAATAAGCTGCAGGCCAGCTGTTCCCGTTAGCTGTGTGAATACAAACGGCAGACGAAGCTAGTCAGACCTGATGTTTTTTTTTTACTAAAAAAACCCAAAAACCCATCTTCCTGACCCGAATGGCACTAAAACGGCAGCGGCACAGGCCCGACTCCAGCTGTGATTGGATAAGCGCATCCCCTCCACAGCACATTCCCCAAAGCTATAAACCAAAAAGCTCTGCTCTCCGAGGCAGCGTTCCTGGCTCGGCGTACGTTAAAACAGAACACAACAGCGCCTTTTTAACTCCTACATGAACCCAGCAGAGAGCGTGGAGTTTCCTGCTTCCCTAAAAGAACATGAAAAATACATCAAATCCTCTCAAAATGTCAAGAAAAATATTTCATATCTTTTCCTGGCACAAGTCTGCGGCGCAGAGGAGTTTGATGTTTGGCCCTAAAGGTTATCGTGCGCTCTCACGGGCTCCTCTGGCTTCCCTTCTTCCTCCCGTTCAGCACGCACCTCTGGCGAGGTTACAGCCCAAGCCCCTCTGAACCAGCCAGGAAACTTTGGGAGGATTGGTCTGGAGGAGGAGAATGGAGGGCGCTAAACCACTTTGTGGGACGTTATTAAAGGTAAAGGCGAGGGTAACGGAGGACGGACGTACCGAAGCAGCGAGCGGGATGAGAACCTTTCAGAGCTTCGGTTAAATGCTCGAGGACTTTACAGCAGAGAGATCCTTAGCATCCAAAAAACTTAATGCTTAATGATGATGTTGGTGCTTTATGGCCGATTCAAAGACCGAATCACTGACATGCAGACAGAGGTGTGGATGCCCCCCCACTTCCCACTTAAAAGACTTAATTAAAACCAAATACGTGATAATCTCATCAAAGTTGGGACTTGTTTCATCGTCTTTCTTTCCTCTCCGTCGCTGACACATGCGTCAGCCACAAAGCCACCATGACTATCAGCGCTGTAAGCTGCAACAAACTAGGCAGAAAATGTATTTGAAGTCTGTGTGAGCGACAGCCATGAAACACTAGGAGACGTTATCGCATATCAGCAGCATCATCCTCGTTTTCCTGCGCGTCGCTGGGCTCGCTCGCTCTGCGGGCTCAGCTTCCTCATTCAGAGTCGGAGACGCAGCCTGGACAAAAAGTCAGAGACGGATCGCAGAGTATTCGCAGTGTGTCTGACGTACAGAGGGCACGAGCTTTATTTTGAAATACCCCCTCTGACCTCTGACACACAGGCGTGGACACTAGCAGGCTCTTTAACGAAGCACTTCTAGTTGAGCGTTTGGAGCCCAGTGTTTGAGTTTTCATTCCATTAAAGTCATTTTTAAATGAAATGAAATATAATTCTATAAAATATATGAAATTTTTAATGTTGGCCGTGTTATATTATTTTTGTTCTATGACCTACATTAGCTGCTGTTAACGGGCCGCAGCGTCTCCGCCTGAGAGTAAACAAAGGTTTTCATGTCCTCTCTGACCAAAAGGACCCTCGCTGCTAGCATCACAGTTGCTACGCTACAGGAGCAGCGCTTTTATAGACCGTCCCACCCGGTTCTGGCTTGTGAAGGTGTGGCCTGCATTAGCCACGACCTGGATTTGGACACAGGTAACACGTGTTAAGGATCACAGGTGGTGTGACACATAATTAACTTCACTTCTGTCCTCACTCTCTTCACACCCGGCGCTCTAATGACCTGATAATATGGCACATAGATACACCGCCTTTATGAAACACTGGATGCACACACACACACACACACACACACACACACACACACACACACACTTTTGTTACCTCGAGAAAAATGCAATCACAGAGCTCTTTCAAAGAAGTCCAAGAGTGGGACTTAGAGAGAGCGCGAGGCAGATAGACTGAGATAGCGACAAAGACAGGAAGCAGGAATGAGAGAAAGAAAGAAAACGAGAGGTCAAGCAAGAATAATGAGAGAGAAAATGAGGGAGAGATCTCCTAAACACGGACATATTACGAGGAGGCGTCGAGTCTCGCAGCAGAAAGAAAGCAGCTCATTGTCGCAGCGAGAGGCGAACGCCGAGAAAGGAGTCCATTGTTACGGCGGACCCGGTGACAGCTCCACAGATAAGCCTCATATTTGGGAGGAGGACGAGGATGAGGAGGTGCACCGGGAGCACAGTGATGCGATATGATGACTTGGGGTGAAATGAAACTCAGAGCGAGATGAAGGAGGACAGAGGGAGCGTGAAGGGAGGAAGAGAAGGAGGAATGAAGGAGGGGAAATGATGGGGGGAGCAGAGGAGTGTAAGGAAATGCAAAGAGGGGAGAAGTGGAGCGAGGTGAGAGGCTCAGCGTGGGGCGAGTGAGAAAGGTTGCATTCAGAGAGTGGGGGGGGGGGGGGGGGGGGGGGGGTTGCAGGAAACCAAACCTGCAGAGGGAGAGAGGGCAAGATGGGAACGGCTGCCTGGCACAGTCGAAGGTTTCCAGTGGAAAGTATGAAGACGGACGGACAAGCAATGGGGGGGGGCTTCAGCTGGCCAACAGGCAGGCGGATGTTTATGGGGGGAAATCCATCTTAGAGCCTATTTTCTGCTGTTAAAAATTCGAGGCCCCGTCCACAGCAGGCGCACTCACACTCTCGCGGTGCAGTCAAGGAATTGGAAATATATGAGCAGTGAGGGCCGCGAGCTGTCCAACTCCCAAATGTCAGCAAAACCCCCCCCCAGGTTTTTAAAATGGAAAAGTTTTGAGATCGGAAAATGGGTTTTAAAGGCAGTTCGATACGAACGCCGCTCTCCAAATTCACTACGGAGACCACTCAAGCCATTTTCACACAGGTAACTGTGGACGTTTTCCCCACAGTCGTCCTTCTGTCATGCGGCACAGGAAACACATTCTGCACTCCTGGAAATACTCTGTTTGTTTTAGGTGACGGGGTCTGATGAGGCACCGCTCAGGAGCTGCAACTGAATCCGAGACACACACGGACTCTGAGCCAGGCTGAGCCCAGCATCTGCACAGCATGCACCTCTGTCTGACACCTCAAAGGCTTCAGCCTCTACAGCAGCACGGCAGTAAAGACGTCCAGCAACAGGAGGAGGTCATGCTGGGAGCGAGGACTGAACCCTGGACTTTTACCCAGGAGGCAACAGGTTTGTATTTGGGACCATTTACTTTAACTGGAATGACTCTAACACAGCGCTTTTCTACAGCTTCATACAACATGCCTCGTTCACCCATTCATACAAGCACTTGCTTCTATGCTCAAGCCCTTTCTATCCACCAATGACACGCATTCATACTCTGATGGATGCAACTTGGGGTTAGTATATTGTACAAGGACATTCGACATGTAGATTGGAGCAGCCGTGGATCAAACCACCAACCTGCTCTACCTCTGTGACTTATGCCGGGTAGTATTTTAGCAATAATTAGGTTTCCTGGAACCGTTTATTAAGTGTCAAAAACAACCTGCTTTGAGCAAGCACTTGTATTCTAAGTCTTAGCCTCAGTTAAGCTTAGAACACCATCGTCTTTGGTGTTTTTCATCAATGGAACCGTTTCTTCATAATAAAAGGAAGTTTTTCCTTCCCACTTTCGCCAAGTGCTGGATTGTAGGAGTTGCCCCTGTATGATTGTAGGATCCTTACCTTACAATAAACAGCACCATGAGGCAACAGTTCTCGTGTTTTGGTGTTATTAGAAATAACCGAACTGAACTGATACCACCCTTTGTTCTGATTTTCTAAGCGCTCATTCACGGGACTGTTACCTGCACAAACATGTGATCAGTACTGGAGTTCCTGCTGGCGAATTCGGACGAACACTGAAAATCATACAGAACGCACTCGTGGAAAAAACACCGATTTACACACAGCTACAGAGGTAAGTTAGACACAGTGCTGGTTTGTAATCTGCTGAAAGCTTTAAGGTATCAAAAATGATTTTCCATTCTCAGTATAACTAAAAAGAGAAGTGTTAATGTCGGCATTTCACCTTAATCTCCAATAACAGCTGCCATCTGCAATTATTATATATTACCTGCATTATAAACTAAAATTGAATTAATACATCCTCAAATATAAACATATACACCCAGAAATCTGCACGTCTGTGGAAGGTGGGTTTACTTCATGGTCATAAAGTCAAACAGGGGTGTAGATTCCCACAGATGAAACACGTTCCAGGAAAAATATACTCTTCCTATTAATAGGGTCTATTTCAGGATCAATGTGGGATCCACAGGAATCAGGGGCATCAGGAAGACATTATGGGCTGCGGGAGTTTAAGAAGTCATTAAAATGTTTGCGACTGCTGCGCAGAAGTTTGCAGTTACACGCACACGTGTGTGCACGTCACACACACTCATAACCACACGCACGTGCCTATTATAAAGTCGTTAAAGTATGACGATGAAGCGGCTCTGGGCTACAAAACCTGTGCTGAAGTATGTGCTCTTTATATCACACACACACACACTGTGGAAAACCCGGCCGCCAAGGCCTGCAGCACGCTCACAAAGCTCTCCTCCTGTGTCTCTCTATCCCTCTCTCTCTCCGATTTTTTGCCGTTACAATAACGAGCAGCGACGGCAGAGCCAACAGAAGCCGGCCATTGTGGGATTCCAGCTGTGTGGGTGAGAGATTCAAAGGGAGGGAAGAGAAAGATGTGCGTGCATCAGCTGCTCCTGCAGGAGGAGAAAAGACGAGTGTGTGAAGCGGCCGAGAAAAAAGGTTGCAGGAGAGTGTGTGTCGTGTTATGACAAGGACGAGTGGAAGGCGAGCGAGGATCCGAGCGCACAGCTTGCGGCCTTTGCAGAGACCGTCCGAGGAGCAGGCTCGACTTAGCAAACACGACGGAGCCGAGCTTCTGCCGCGCTACGCCGGACGCACGAGCGAGGAAAATGAAACGGTGTAAACAAAGCCAGCCGAGACAGATGTGTGTGTGAGAGCAGAGAAGCTGAGCTGGAAGGGCAAAGAAAGTGAAAGACTGAGTGCACACACACACACGCTGCATATAATGTGCATGCATGTGTACTGTGTGCTAAAAACAATAAACGTGTGTGTGTTTGTTATCTCTGTCTCAGCGTGTGGCTCGTTTTTCGCAGACTCTCACTTTCAGCTCTGACTAATGCTGCAGCCCCACCAGAATTACTCACCACACACACACACACACACACACACACACAGAATATCCTCACCAGTAGAAAATGTTCCACTATCTCTTTACTCTCAGCCTCACGAGGAAGGCAGAGCACAGAAGTACACACACACCTACACACACACCCACATCTTCATCTTCCTCTGCAGCGCTCAAACACAAATACCTCAGAATAGAGACTGGCCTAAATATCTGTCAGCCGATCCATCCGATGAAACAGATCTGCTCTCCAAAGCTGTCCTCTAAAATGACACGGTACCTCCGTCTCCACAATTCTCTTTGTCTCTTAAATTTATTTTCTCCCTGTCATCTTTCCTGGAACCTCACCTTTCCTCACCTTGCATCTTGTAAACTCTTCCCGTTCATTACTGAACTCGAGCCGTCTTATTCTGTTTACTGATGACACAAAGTTATTCTATTTTTAACTGAAAAAAGTTGCCAAACACAAAGCCAACACCTGGGGTGGAGGTGGGTTGCAAAGTGGCTTGTAGGAGCACGCTGAAGCGGCTTAAATGGCGTGTCCTGCGTCAGCCGCAGCAGACCACATGGCCTCGGTCACATTTGCTGAACGTGTACGCTCGTCTCGCCATTGAATTATGTCAACGGCTGGGATTTACGGCATCAGCTGGAAAAATATGTCTAAAAAATGACATAAAAACCTCAAAAAGTAGCAAACGAGAAAACTGTGCTCACAGCATTACAGTCCTGAGTGAGCCGAGCGAGAGACTCAGCAGTGATTCACAGTAAAGAGTAAACTAAAGACAGCGCTGTGGGCCAAATAAGAACGCTGTTAAATCCTTTGTGACACGGCTACAATGGAGGGAAAAAAATGGACAATTAAGCACACGTCACCCAAAGTTACGCTCCCATCATTTCTTCTGAGATGTGAATAAAAGGAGCTCAACCACAATTCGATTTGCTCTTCTGTTTGACGGACTCAGTTTCCCACCAGCCGTCTTCATCGGGAGACCTGACAGAGCGAGCGCGTCCTTAAAGACGACGGACTCGGCCGAGGCCTCGCTTGTCCCCAGGTCAGCAATTACGCCCTTTTTCTTTGCTGAATAAAACATTAGCCCTCTATATCCGGCTAACGAGCTTTAGTGCCGACACCAGCCATTAAATTTGAAACGCGGTGCTCGGGGATAATGAGAGACACGGTATAGAGCGTCCTTCTTTTGAAGCGGCGGTGACGCCGAACGCTGCAGCCTGAAGAGGAGACAGAAATAAAATCGGTTTGAGATGAGAGGAGCGACACGGATGGCCTCCTTCCAAGTCGAGATTTCAGCCTGTTTATATTAACACTGTTGGAAGAGCGAGACCGAACAGAGCACACCGGGGTACTTGGGTACCGAAATCTAAGGCCATGTTTTTCTGGAGTATTTGTAGCCTTAACAATTGGCTGCTAAGTGTTTTCAGTGTGAGTCGACCATGGAAATGTTTGGTTTGCCCAGTTTAAGCCGATGAAGCATCTAAAAGTTTTACCTTGCTGCCTTTAGGGGCCCACAGTGGATGTGGTAAAACTGTTACCACTAATCAAACTGACTTCTCTACCTGCCTGTAGTCCACAGATGTCTTCATCATGTTCTTACCCCAAACCCTAATTATATCGGGGCAAATGGGTGCAAGGTTCTAGTGTGTTATTATGTAAAGGGGGCGGGATTCACCACAAACTGTATATACAGCGGTCCCTCGTTTATCGTGGGAGTTACGTTCTAAAAATAGCCCACAATAAGTGAAATCCGCGAAGTAGCCAGCTTTATTTTTTACAATTATTATAGATGTTTTAAAAACCCCTCACTACACACTTTATACACTTTTCTCAGACAGGCATGAACCTTCGTAGAAAAATAAGTCCAGTATTATAGAATGAAACCAAAGGTCAAACCCTGTTTTCAGGTCCAGAACATTTAAATAGAGCAGCTGATAGAGAATTCAACATTAATGAATCATTAATGAATCAATGGTACGGAAGTAGAGGAAGCAAGAAGAATGGGTTGAGTAAGGTTTGCCTTAACTGACTGTTTGTTTCGCTTAATGCGCCTTAAAAAATACGACAACTTCTACCTTCTTTAGCTTTAACTTTTTGCGCAATGGTTAGCATCTTCCTACCGCAGATGCCTTTCATGGTACAAAACGTTTCGTCGACATTGTTGTTTGTTGGGGAGAAAAATTACAAACATACAGCACTTCAGAGTCACACTGCTAGCATCGAAGATTCATGTAAATTTGACAAGCTGAACGCATTCTGTACTGTACAGGAGACACGGCACGAGATCGATTGACAATGGTCTACAGCCAATCAGGACGCAGAACACAATGCGCTGTAAAGAAAAAAAAAAAAAAAAAGCATGCAAAATTGCACCAAAAAAAATCAGCGAAACAGCGAGGCCGTGAAAGGTGAACCACGTTATAGCGAGGGACCACTGTAATATATGCACGGC
Source organism: Pelmatolapia mariae (assembly GCF_036321145.2). NCBI lineage: Eukaryota > Metazoa > Chordata > Actinopteri > Cichliformes > Cichlidae > Pelmatolapia > Pelmatolapia mariae. The sequence continues at coordinate 1,547,787 of NC_086231.1, read as the reverse complement.
CACCCATTGGTCAGTGACGTCTGGCGTTTGTGTCCAAATTGACCTTGATGTTGTTAAATGAGACTGCTTCATATTTCTACACCCTGCTGGGTTTTATTACTATGACCTTCTAACATCCTGTACGGTTAAAGTACGGAGACAACTGTCTCTTATAGTCTTATGTGTAAATATGCTGGATATTTTTAATGGACTTTATCACTTTCAGATTTAGATGTACTGATTTTATTTACATTGTCAGTCTGACGGCCAGTAAATCCAGTAAATCCATTCTGTTTGTCAGGTGCACTGACTGGTGTCAAGTGGCTTTTCTGTTCTATTCTACTGTATTCTATTAAAAAGAATAGTACACCGATTGGTTCTCCCTCACTGTGGATGGTTTGGGTTTAAACCTCAGGCCCAGCAGATCTGGTCTTCTAATCTAATTTGCGCTATTATTTCTTTTTTTCGGCAAAGCAGCCAAACCACAAAAAAAGGTGATAAAAGCCGACAGAGCCTGCGTGTTGTGGAGGAAGCTGCCTGCTGACAGTGAATATGGGAGTGATTTCAGCTGATTGAAAGGGCTGATAGCGTGTCATGAGGACTCTCTCCTGATTGGGTTACAGGCACCTCAGTGAGACTCGGCCCAACATTCGGGCCGATGCCGTACTTTTCAAACTTTGATTGTGCACACAGTGAAGCATCACTGCTGCTTTGACTTGTTAAGGCAGTCAACACACAATCTAAGACCGCAGCGTCTAAAAATAAACTGCCACTGTAACGTTCACACACCAAATATGGCTCGGCTTACCAAGCCTGGCAAACCAATGAAAGCAGCCCACCACGCTCCAGCTCCACTCCCCCTTTGGGTGACAACCAAGCATGCAGGAGGATCCCGGCCAGTCCAGAAGCCGTGGTTGCCTGGCTACGGAGGGACACACCAAAACAACGTCGCCGGGAGGCATTTTTTCAGCAGCACGAGCAGTATTTACTTTCAGAAACGAAACCACTGAAATGAGCTCCATCTTTCTCTGCCGTGCGTTTCTTTGGGAGGTTAGGGAGTCAAACGGTGGCTGTTTGGCAGTAATTATGTGTGCTAAAGGTCAAATGGAAATCACGCCCTGAAACCCAACACTGACATGAAGGCATCAATGTGAGTAGCAGAGACGCAGCTTGACACTATGAGCAGGAGAGTCCCAGAATGTGAAGCGCACAAACCCTGGTTTTAAACTGAGAGCCATCAAATTGTGAATGAATTTGTGGGAGCATATAATTTGGAACATATGAATCAAGAAGCCTCGCCTGCTGTATGTTTAATTACATAGCAACATGGCCACCGCCGTCCCGGTGCCAGTAAACCCATCGCACCGTGCTAGCTTACAGCTAGGGTGACTCATATGTTCTGGTGTGTTTTTATCTTTGGGTCGCCTCCTCCCTCCTGCTCTCTTAATACCAGTTTTCCACTGCTATCCTGCCAGCTAACAGCTCCGGAGCTACAGGGGCTCACAATGTAAGCCTGTCTGTAAAAAAAGACTGCAGGACGAGCAGAGAGGCCCGCGACAAAGAGTGACAATGCTGCCATTATCAGAGGAGAGCCTCGAGAGTCAGAATGAAAAGTTTTTGTGAGTAAAGAGACGTGGAAGCAAATGGAAAGAGGGGGAAATAACAGAATGACGGCTGCGGTTTTAAAACCCATCGAAAAGAAAACGCAGAGGGAGTCTGGCAAAAAAGGAGAAAATTACAGAGAAGGGAAAGAAAGAAAAATAATTTTTGCTCGTGCTTGTGTTGCAAGCTAATCTGCAGTAGCTGAAATGGGAGACAGATTGCTGATGTGGAAGAAAAAAAGATGAAGCACAGAAAAGAAAGGGAGTTCCCTTCAGTCGTGGGCAGAGAGCGGTGGAAATTTAACAAGAAAAAGAGACGGCGAATGACAGAGGAGGGGGCAGGAGGACGAGATCTAATTGAGAGGAGGGAAAAGGACACAGCGGGGAGGAGAAGAGAAAGTTAGTTTTCCCACCAAAATGCCCCCGAGGGAGCCGCCGTTAACAACAACAAGCCACTGTCTCCGTTCATCAGGAGGGGAGTGATCCAAACAGCGAGTCGATGTGTTCTGACAACCGCACGCACGCAGCCGCTTCCTCCCTGCGTGCAAACACACAGCAACACGCAGCCGCAAATATGCATACATCTACAAGTGTGCGGCCACTTATTCTGTTGTATGTGTGCAGGAAACTTGAAGATTTGGCTGTTTAGATTTGGATCCACTACTCCGTGTCATCGGGAAGAAGCGCACCCGCCTCAAATTCAGCCTACAGCAGCACGGCGAGCCCAAGGAAGCGCCAAGAAGATGACGAGACAGGCCTAAAGAATCCCAGCTTTAACCTCCTCGGACCTGGCGTCCACATATGTGGACATCACTTTTTGGGTTATTTAGACCAAAATACTCAATTTTGCTCTACAAGGGCCTGATATCCACTTACGAGGACATTATACTGCTACTGTTCTATTGAAATTTTAAATGAATATCATCATATGTGGCAGCACGGTGGTTAGCACTGTTGCCGCACAGCAAGAAGGTCCTGAGTTCAATTCCACCATCAGGCCGGGTCTTTCTGTGTGGAGTTTGCATGTTCTCCCCGTGTTTGCGTGGGTTCCCTCCGGGTACTCCGGCTTCCTCCCACTGTCCACAGACATGCAGTTAGTGGGGATAGGTTAAGTGGTTAATCCAAATTGCCCATAGGAGTGAATGTGAGTGCGAATGGTTGTCTGTCCCTGTGTGTTAGCCCTGTGACAGACTGGCGACCTGTCCAGGGTGTTTTTTTTTATTTTTTATTTAACCTTTATTTAACCAGGAATGTCCCATTGAGATTAAAAACCTCTTTTTCAAGGGAGTCCTGGCCAAGAGGCAGCACATTTCCAAACAAATACATACAAACAAACAAGATTAAAAATTACACAAAACAATTACACATTATTGAGGCAGTCTGTAGGCCTTTGAGTTTAGTTTTAAAAACATTTAAAGACAACAATTCAGTCAGTTTCCAGTCTTTCTGTAACAGGTTCCACGAAAAAGGCGCAGAGTGGACAAAGGCTTTCTTACCCAACTCTGTGCGGACAAGGGGAACAGACAGCAGCAGCTGATCATTTGAACGCAAGGAGTAAGAACCACTATTTGTCCTTGTGACCAAAGTACAAATATAAGGAGGCAACAATCCAAGCATATCTTTGTAAATAAAAGTGTACCAATGCCCCTGTCTTCTAATGGCCAAAGAAGGCCAATTTACTCTTAAGTACAAGTCACAATGATGGGTCAGATATCTACAATTGGTGATAAACCTCAAGGAAGCATGATACATCGTGTCCAACATTAGAAGACATGAGGAAGAAGCGTTCATATACAGAATGTCACCATAATCTAACACAGATAAAAAGGTTGCAGTGACAAGACGTTTTTTTACTGCAAACGAAAAACACTGTTTATTACGGGAAAAAAAACGAAGTTTCAGCCTCAGTTTCTTTACAAGTCTCTCTATATGTGGTTTAAAGGTAAAGGAGTCATCTATCCAGACACCAAGGTATTTATATTCATGAACTATCTCTATGACATTTCCTTCAAGGTGGACACCACTGGAATAGGCTCTGGGACCTTCTTTGACTTAGAAAACAACATTAGCTTAGTCTTGTCAGCATTGAGAACTAATTTTAGCTGGATAAGTGAATGCTGGAAAGCAACAAAGGCTTTCTGTAAGGTTTCAATGGCCTGAGTAAGAGATGATCCATAGCAGTAAATAACTGTATCGTCAGCATAAAAATGCAAATTTGTGTCTGAGACATTTTGACCCAAGTCATTGATATATAAAAGAAACAAAAGGGGACCCAAAACTGAGCCCTGTGGCACCCCCTTGTGGACAGCAACAAATTTAGAACAAAGACCTTCAAGTTTAATGCACTGGGTTCTATTATTCAGATAATTTGAGAACCACGCTATTGCATGTTCTGACAATCCAAGGCTGAGCAGTCTGTTTTTTAGGACAGCATGATCAACAGTGTCAAAAGCTTTTGAGAGGTCAATAAAGAGTGACGCACAGTACAATTTCTTATCAAGTGCCATAATAATATCATTTATCACTTTCATAGTGGCAGTGTTAGTACTGTGTTTTTTCCTGAAGCCTGACTGAAATTTAGAGACAATATCATTAGAGTACAAAAACTCCTTCAACTGGTCACAAACTAGATATTCCATGATTTTGGATAAAACACACAAATTTGATATTGGCCTATAATTAGTCAACACCGATGGATCACCTCCTTTCAATAAAGGCAGGACAAAAGCTGATTTCCAAACCGATGGAATTTCTTTGGTTTTAATTGAAAAATTAAATAGAATTGAAAGTGGTTCTGCAATATAATCCGCTGCCAGCTTCAAAAAATAAGGTTCCATCAAGTCTGGACCAGGAGGTTTTCTGTGATCCAAAGCCTTTAAAGCTTTATGCACTTCATAAACACTAAAAGGTACAAAGTTAAAACGGTCTCCAGAAAACATAGAGAATTCTGGGCAAGAATTTGTTAAAAAAGTTTCTGCAGAATCAAACAAGGAACCCACTGATAAAAAGTGCTCATTAAAGCAATTCAAAATTTCAGTTTTATCATTAATTGAGACTGAATCTTTTACAACAAATTTAGGAAAGGTTTGAGTCATTTTATTGACAGAAAAGGACTTGATTACTTTCCAAAATTTCTGTGGATCGTTGAGATTCTCAGTGGTGACAGACAAAAAGTATTCGGATTTGGCCTTTTTAATAAGAGAAGTGCATTTATTTCTAAGCTGTTTGAAAGCAGACCAATCAGTGGTAGTATCTGTTTGCCTCGCCTTGTCCCATGCTCTATTACGCTTGTGTATGTTATCTGCGAGTGTCTGCGAGAACCAGGGATTTTCTCGGCCTTTAATTCTAACTTTCCGTAAGGGGGCATGTTTATTAACAATTTCCATAAAGCTTTCCTTAAAATATGTCCAGGCTAACTCTACATCTGGTAATAGTCCGATTTTTTCCCAATTAACTACTGACAAATCATGATGAAAAGCCTGTTCATTGAATTGTTTAAGATTCCTTTTACACACTATGCGCGGCTTACATTTTGGAATTTTAGCATTTCTACAAACAGCAACAACACAGTGATCACTTAGGTCATTACAGAAGACACCAAGCGAAGAGAATTTATGAGGTACATTTGTTAAAACCAAATCAATTAATGTGGACTTTTCAGGGCATTTAAGATTTGGCCTGGTAGGAAGATAGACTAGCTGGGTAAGATTAATTGAATCGCAAAATTCTTTAAATTCACCAGAAGTTGCATTTAGCCAGTCCCAGTTCAAATCTCCAGCCATTAGTAGTTCAGTGTAATTTAATTTAGCCAAAAGGTGCTTTAGTGAAGATAATGCCTCTTTTGAAGCAGATGGGGGCCTGTAACACCCAACAATGGTTATCGAAAGAGTATTAGCAATATCTACATTCAAAGCCAAAAACTCCATTTGTTTACATATCGATTGGGACAGAACAATCGAGGCATTAAATCTTGATTTGACATAAATAGCTACACCGCCTCCTTTTTTTGGCCTATCAGTACGATATACATTGTACCCATATATGTTAATGTCTTCATTAGTAATAGATTTAGTTAACCAAGTTTCAGAAATTATAACAACATCTGCATCTGTAGATTTAACCCAAATTTTGACCATGTCCATCTTCGGTAGTAGGCTGCGCACATTAAGATGAATATATTTGACACCAGACATTATTTTAAAATCAGAAGGAGTCTGGGAATATTGCAGTTCAGGGCCAGGATTTGGTTGCACATTTCCTGACAAAAATAGGAGCAAGACAATCAACAACCTCTGTTTCACCTTTGATTTGGGTTCAGAACTTTGATATGTTGAACCCGAGCTGAAGCCTCCATTAAATGGGCAAATGAAATAAGTATGCAAGACCAGAGTAGACTGAAGTTTAGGGAAGTCTCTGGGCAAAACAGGCATAAAACTAATGTCATGATCCAACTGAGCTGGTAGCTGCTCTATTTTTTGCAACATTATAGAGCATGTGCCTTTTGAAAGAATTCTCTTGCAGATAAAGATCATTTTCAGAGATTCCCCTGCTATGTGTCCATATGCAATTGCTTATCCGAGGGTCCAAAAAGGCCAAGAGGAATATAAGAATAGTAAATACTGCCATCATCCACAATTTTAGTACTTAACAAAAGTGAACAGTACAGACCTGTGGGTGAAGCAAACCAGTTAGCTCCAGGAAAATGGCACAGGGCCAGGCCTAAGCGAGTTAACTCCAAAAGGATAGCGCTTGGCCAGGCCTGAGCCGGTTAACTCCTGGAGGACAGTGCAGGGCCAGATCTTGGCCAGTTTGCTCCTGTGGGAAGATGCTGGACCGGGCCTAAGCCAATTAGCTCCTGAAGGACGGTGCAGGGCCAGGCCTAAGCCAGTTAACTCATGGGAGATGGTACAAGGCCGGACCTAAGCCAGTTAGCTCCACAAGGATAATGCAAGGCCAGTCCTAAGCCTGTTAGCTCCACAAGGATGGCACAGGGCCAGGCCTAAGCCAATTAGCTCCTGGAGGATGGTGCAGGGCCAGACCTTAGCCAGTTAGCTCCTGGAAGATGGTGTAGAGCCGGGTCTAGGCCAGTTAACTCCAGGAGAACGGTACAGGGCCAGGCTAGGCCTGTTAGCTCCAAGAAGATGCATCCATCAAATTCCAAAGCATCTACCAACCACACATTTTCCAACAATCCATGCAATATTAACTGTCAGGTTAAGAAATACGTTAAAAAATAGTTAAGAAATACGTTAAAAAATGCAAGAAAAAATATACGAAAAAAATACGAAAAAATCTTTTAAGAACAACTAATTACAGACAACTAATTACAGACGGACACGTAACGAACAAAGAGCATGCTGCCATCTTGGGTGTACCCCGCCTCTCACCCTGTGACAGCTGGGATAGGCTCCAGCGCCCCCCGCGACCCTGAAAAGGATAAGCGGAAGCGAATGGATGGATGGATGGAAAGAAAATCTGGTAATTCTTTGTTTTTATATTCATCAGGTCCCAATCACCCCAAATATCAAAGAGAAATTAAAAATGCATGCCGTGGAAGAGTTCGGGTCTTAGGAGGTTAACATTACTGCCTAAAATGGTGCTAAGAGGTCTATGTTATCCTAACAGAGCACTTCGCTCTCACACTGCAGGCTTACTTGTTGTTCCTAGAGTATTTAAAAGTAGAATGGGAGGCAGAGCCTTCAGTTTTCAGGCCCCTCTTCTGTGGAACCAGCTTCCAGTTTGGATTCAGGAGACAGACACTATCTCTACTTTTAAGATTAGGCTTCAAACTTTTGATAAAGGGCTGATCAGGTGATGCTGAATCAGCCGCTGGCAACAAAAGACTCCCCCAAATCTTCTCACCGTTGCCAACTAACGGGATCTTTTTGGACACCAGCTCCACGTGGTAACAGCCGCTCCCTACAGTCTGCCAGCAGAGAACCATGTTGAGCCCATAACTGTGTCGTCTGTTGGAAAAGTTGGTTCATGCTATAACAGTACGAAGTGTTGAAATTATTTGAAGTGCCGTAATGTTGAGTCTCATATTAACCAAAATGCCATATAATCATATAGTGTAGTATTAAGTGGACACGGCCCTGAAAAACAAAGGCATTAGACTACGTGTCCTTCAGTGGTAGAATGCTGTAGACTCTCGCCCACGCTTGCCTGGGAAAAAGTAGGGGACCATCATTTACTGAGAAAGTTACT